>NC_079457.1:25509438-25722024 GCF_903798145.1 Danio aesculapii
ATACAACACCATTTACTACTGATGTCAGTGTTGGTTATTTTAAGTTAAATGAATAAATATATATTTTATATATAATAATTGTTATATTATTATAATATAATTTTATTTATTATAATACTATATGCAATATTTTATGGTTTAATTACTATTGTCGTGTTGTATTGTTACAAATCTCATTATTATTACTATTAACAAAAATACTATTTGTTTTAATTAAAAAATTATTAAATAAAAAAGTAAACAAAAAGTAAAGCAAAAAATAAATTAAAATATTAATAAAATATATACACACACACACACACACACACATATGTATGTGTGTGTATGAATGTGTGTTTGTTTGTTTGTGTGTGTGTGTGTTTGTGTGTGTATGTATGCATGTTTGTATGTATGTATATTAATATATACATATTAGTATTTGTATATACACACATACACACACACGCACAAGCATGCACACGCACGCACACGCACACGCAAACACACACACACACACACACACACACACACACAGTTAAAGTGAGAATTATTAGCCCGCCTTTTAATTTTTTTTCTTTTTTAAATATTTCCCAAACGTTGTTTGTTGATGTTTAATAGAGCAAGGAAATTTTCACAGTATGTCTGATAATATTTTTTCTTCTGGAGAAAGTCTTATTTGTTTTATTTCGGCTATAATAAAAGCGTTTTTTAAATTTTTTTAAAGGTCAAAATTATTAGCCCCTTTAAGCAAATTTTTTTCGATAGTCTACAGAACAAACCATCATTACACAACAACTTGCCTAATTACCCTAACCTGCCTAGTTAACCTAATTAACCTAGTTAAGCCTTTAAATGTCACTTTAAGCTGTATAGAAGTGTCTTGAAAAATATCTAGTAAAATGTTATTTACTGTCATCATGGCAAAGGTAAAATATAACACGTTATTTTGTTATGCGTGCAAAATATCGCAGCGTCAGATTTTTGACATTGCGATATTTTTTTATAAAATAATCTGTCAAGTTCATTTTTCATCTAGTTATTGATTGACAGGCTTATTAGTTGTGGTAAAACACAAGTAAGATGATCAAATATTAATTTTGTTTGCATAAACTGCTATATTGACATACATTAACAGCTACTTCTTTACATTATTAAATTGTCTCTCACCCAGCTGTCTTCACATTTTCTACCAATATTTGCTATTTTCTTTTTACGCCTAACCAGACCCTCCAAACTACTCCAGAGACCAGTGCAATAAAGATACACAACATCTCCACTCACTGACTGTGCGATGATCAAATATCTATTACGTTTGCAGAAATGATTAGACTACAAAAAAAGTATCTGCAGCTACACAGTTTGCAGCACAACCGCAGCGTGTCTTACTGCTTGTTTTCCTCTCCTCTTAGACGCTACAAGAAAAAAATGATGTACACTACATTTGCATGACTCTCTCGAAAACTGTCAAGACACACAAGGAAATCAGCCTCTGCTCAAGACACACAGAGCCTCTGGATGTCAGAGAGGAAGAAAGAAGGGCCTGTCTCATTTCTGCCAGGCTGCCCTGAGTGTCAGCCTAATATCTTAAAACAACAGATGCAGAAAGCACTGCTGCAGCCAATTACCCGCTTTTGGCATTTGTGCTACACAAACATCCACACGCAAGCACGCACACACACAAGCGCGCAACAGAAAACATCTTTTGAGAAGAATGAAAGAGCTGGATTGTTATGCATGCTGTCAATGTGTGTTGTCAGACTGTTAAATTTAATGAGTACACAGAATTTGAATGGGCCATCAAGAGCTCTTCACAAAGAGCATGACAGCATTGTCCAGGGCATCAGACCTTTCAAGGAGGAATCATGGTTTTCCAACAAACAAGGGTGATTTGCAGTTACGCTGTCTTTGCAAATCAAAGCAGACCTTACAGTTGAACAACAGCAGCATAAAGAATGACCTACTTGGCCACGTAGATGGCAGCTATCGCTAACAGACTACAAAGAGGAGGTGAGATTAATGACCAGCAAGGTAAAAGGTAAATTAAGCTGAAGACACCTCTTTATACAAGATTATCTAGAAACTAACTTTCAGCTTAATGTCATGAAGGAATGCTTAGGGTTTAGTACAAGGGATTGTTCACCCAAAAAAGATGCATAAATTACCTGTTTATCTGAAACAGCCTGTTTGAATTTCTTTCTTCTGTTAAACACAAAGGAAAATATACTGAAGGATGCTGGGGGAAAAAACAGCCACTCGCATAGCATTTTTGTGGATGCCAATGGCTGTTTCTATTCCAACATTCTTCAGAATATCTTGCTTCGCGTTTCAAGTTCAGAGGCACTTGAGTGCGAGTAAATCATGAGTAAATGTTCATTTTTGGTTATCGCAATAAATAAAGTCAGTGCTTACTGACAGGGTGTAAACTTAACACTCATCAAGTGCCAAATGTGAGTGGCATGAGTTAACCACAGTTACCCACCAGTTATTACCAGCGAATTAACGTGTTATATTAAATCTAGCAATGACTGAGATTGAAATATGGTTTAGAATGATTATTAAAACTCAAAGACTGCAGGTAATATCATCTAAGCACTGAGATTTCTTTTGTTTTTTGGACATGATGAAAGTGTTCGGATCTGAAGGCCCATTTACATTAACGTGATAACTATAAATATAATCATAAACATATTTGCATCCACACTAACAAATGATAAAAAATAATTTATTTGTAGTTTTATATTTTAATAGTTCATTTAGCATTACCTCCTGCAACCAGCAGATGTCCTCAATGTGCAAGTAGAATGATCTGACCAGTGAATCTTTATTTAAAAATGTATTATTAATCTAATCAAACTAATTTTGCGACCGTAGACAGTGTAGTGGAAATAAAAGCAAACTATTTTCCCCAGCATTTTCAAAGGAGAGAACACAAAGCCGCTGAAACTAGCGCTGGATACCAGAGTTACTTTTATTTTTATACTTTAATTTGCTAGCCTGGCTTGCATAACTAGGCCTGTCACAATAAGGGTGATTTGTTGTGTGATATATTGTCACAGAAATTGTTGTGATAACCGATATTACTGTCAATTTGAGATCAATTTATGCTGCTGATTATGTAATGATTATAACAGCATAATAATGCAAATAGCCACGGCACTTTAAAACACTCAACATTCCTAAGGTTATTAAGATTCTGTAATTTGATGTTAAAAAGGTAAACGTCCTATTATATATACACTATTAAATGTCCTATTAGGTAAATGTCCAATTATAAACTTTGACACCGGGGAGGTAGAATGTTAATGTCATTGTAAAATGGCTTTAATATAATTTGTAAATATATATTGCTATGGCAAAAATTGAGCTCCTCTTCAAGTATTGCACGATAAGTTGATATATTGGTTATTGTGACAGGCCTATGCATAACTACAATGTATTTTTATTATTCTTTAAAGCCAACTGTTTTCTAGACGGTGATTATCTTTAAATAATCACTGAAAAGAGGGCTTAACATGAAGAGGCAAGCTGTTCCACAACATTGTAATCTGTAGCTTCAAATTGCATGAGCCCTTTAGATTTCAATTGATTCTGACTGTTTGTCAGTGTTTTATCGGTTATTAGCAAAGTAAAAATTTTTTATAAAAGTGATATTGTTTCTCTACACCTTTATTGTGATAGTTGTGATCTAAACATTGCTTTTGAAAAAATGTAATAAAAATAAATTAATAAAAAAATAATTCTGAAAATGATTCCAAATATTTTTTATAACTCTAATAGTACATCATAATAGATACTCTATAATAGTACTAATAATATAACTTTAATTTTAGAACTCTATATTCATTATATTTAGTTATCTTGTTTGGTGTGTGAACAGGCCTCAAGATCGGTTACCAGGAAATGAACAAGTGGAGTATGTGACAGACATTTATAATACACATTGAAAATACAATGTGTCAAACATCTAACCAAGTTTGCAACAAGAATGATTTACATTTTAACCTGCTGTAAACAAAAGATAACTAAAAATATGATAGTGTATAAACTAAAGGTGATAAAGGTGTGCAAACTGGTATTACTGTGTTTTGAACTTACTTTTAAGCCACGCACATTAAGACACAATGCACATAAATGGGCCCCATTTTTGGAAGATTTAGAAGCAGAAATGTGAAGCTTATAAAATATAGACAAGAATTTACAATCTTCTATTAAAATGGTGTATTAATAACAGCTGCGAGCAGTTCAAAACATTGTTTTACAGTTTTATTTGAAGGTTTATGATGTTTGCATCATCATGGCAACAAGATGTGAATCTGACAACTTCGCACAAAAAAGGACAGCAAGTAATCTTTTATCCACACAAATTACATTAACAGTCATCATAACATCTTTTATTACACCTTATTAAAATAGATATCTTGGCGAGGCACAAAAGCTCTCACTTAAGCTTATAAGATCCCTGACTATTCCTTTAACTGAGAGCAATCCTTTTAAAACAAAAGAGGGTAAGACTGGTTTTATGATATCAGACTTCATTTAAAGTGCAAAGGATGTCAGTAAAAAAATGAAAATCTAGCTCATCTTCTGCCTCCCTTGCTTCTCCCTGTACCAAATGTCACAGCACTATCACACATATCCGAGTGTGTGCTGAGCTGCACGCCAGGTTGGTCAACTATCTGACACGAATCAAGGCTGGGATCAAACGGAGGAGTGTGTCAGAGTGATGGAGCATTATGTAAATGCTGCCTCTCCCTGCCTAAATATTGACGAATCAGCTCGGAGAAGCAAGGCAGCGAGAGCACACCAGCATCCACATGGGATCTCCCCTCCAGTCGCCTGACTGACACTTCATAGGAAATGTCTTCCATTTACAACCCATTATTTACTGCTCTCCCCATGATTGCTTCACACTGGCCCTGGCAGCAGCTGCCCCAAATTGCCCTCTTGGGTGGATGCTGAGCACACTCTTGCTCAAAAGATGGATTCGCGCCATGCCAAAAAAAAAAGCTAACCAGATTATTCGACTGTTTTCACCGATTCCCGAATTGCTGCCTCTGTCCTGAATAACTAGGAGGGGATTCTGGGATTGCACAAGGCAGCTTGACTGATGTGAATAATGCAGTAAGGACTCTCAGATCACTGCTGATGTTCAGCACTTAACTGTGCTAGTAGAGGAAAATCAATTATCCTTTAAAGAATGCTAACTATTTTTGTGTCTTAATGAATGGACAATGATGTTTCTTACAAGTCAAAAGTTATGCTGTCTGTCACTCTAAATGTTCAAGCCTGTTAATGTCAGGTGGATTCTGATCATTCTGGTCTGTTTTTTAACTCATCAAGAACATTAATTAGTCGGTTAATGGCCTACTGGTTAAGTGCACCGACATGTAGCACCATGGTGCTCACGGTGACCCTGAGTTCAATCCCAGGCTTGAGGTCCTTTCCGACTGTTCCACTCTCTCTGGTCCCAGTACTCACTATCTGTAACCTCCACTATCCTGTCCAAATTAAAGGTGACCCCTTCTGTTTTGAAAGGTTATTGCTCATTTGTTGTATTATTATTAACATTACAGTTAAAGACTTTGAATAATTATTAGGAATTTAAAGTTATAGTTATCTATAGGGTGGGACTGTCACAATTACTGATATATGTTGATTAATATATTATTATAAAATATTATATTGGTTTTCTCCCGGTACTCCAGTCTCCCCCACAAGTCCCAAGACATGTATAGGTGAATTGGGAAGGATAAATTGTTCGTAGTGTATGCGTGTAAAACATATGCTGGATAAGTTGGCGGTTCATTCCACTGTGGTGATCCCAGATTAATAAAGGGCCTAAGCCGAAAATAAAATTAATGAAAGAAAATATTATACTACAGTGTTTCCTCTAGGATTTTTATCCAGCTGTGGTGGCAGACTCTGTTGGGCATTTTACACAGATCCACCAACTATGTGGCGTTATTTCATTGACAAATATCGTGAGCGCAGTATTAAGTCGAGATCACATTCATGTAATAGCCTACGAGCATGTCAATCTCTGTGCTCCAGCGCCGTTTTCCTCTGTTCGTGCACAAAACTATATATATATACACACACATACATACGTATATATATATATATATATATATATATATATATATATATATATATATATATATATATATATATATATATATATATATATATATATATATATATATATATATATATATATATATACACACACACATACATACGTATATACGTATAAATATACGTTGCTCAAGTGCAGATTTTCTTGCGCGCCCTCAAATAAATGCTGCTGAAGTGTGATTTAGTGCGTTTATGTAACGAGTATGTCTCCAACATTTTTTAGATTTGCTAGGAATATTTATGAATGTCTCCAACAGACCTACAGAGCGGCATTAATGCGTCCTGAAGTAAAGTGAAACAGCCATAAACTCCAGCAAGATAAAGCCATTGTATGCAGAGCCATAGACCTTTATCTATAACTAAATATAATTATGGAAACCGCGTTCATCATAATTGAAAGCTACGCAGTGTTTGCTGGCCTCACGCATCACACACTTGTCTGTCAGTCAGTCAGCACGCCACCTTAATGGATTAAACAAAGAACGCACAGCACTACTACGATTACAGCAAGGCTTGCGCTGTTATAATTCACTTACCTTTTAATACGTTTTTGGTGCGATTATAACCCGCTATTTTAAAAAAACAACCAAATGTTCTGAATGAGATGCTGTAATGCATGGCGGGATTAATTTTGGTGTGGCGCCCTGCCACGTAAGAATGAATGTAGCGGAAACCATGTACTACTTTTTAATTTTTTCACTGGATTAAATGACATTTTATTACAAATATTATATTTTATTACATATTAAACTATATACTTTTCACAACATTAATTTAAATCATATTACAATTATGCAACATTACAATAAATTACATTATAGTATGAAATAGATATGTATTATTTAATTTCCCCCACCCAAAGCAAATGCCATCTGTGTGTGATAGTCTTATTAGCCAATTGAGTAAGCACATTTTCATTCTGCCCAATCAGAATTGCGCAACCAAACTATGCACAACGCCCACAATAAAAAAAGAAAACAAACAGGAAAGCGCAGACAAGTGGGATAATGGCGTCTGCTGCTTCAGAAGCATTAATAGACAAATTAATATCCAAGAAAAAACAACATTGCTAATATGGGAATATTTTGGTTTCAAAGTCACAGACCCTGAACAAAAACAGGTCATTTTTAAGAGCTTTTGCAGAATTGTTGCCACGGCTTACAGATTATTGAGCTAAAGCTTGACTACAAAATTAAATCGCAAATTTAAATCGCAATATCTGTCAAAAAAATTAAATAAATAAATAAAAATCACAATTAGATATTTTCCCCAAATTGCACAGCCCTATTATACTATATATTATATGATATATGCTATTATATTATATTATATTATATTATATTATATTATATTATATTATATTATATTATATTATATTATATTATATTATATTATATTATATCATATTATATTATATGTTATTATATTATATTATATGTTATTATATTATATGCTATTATATTATATCATATTAAAAACATTAAATCATATTGGGCTCATTTTAATTGGACTTTAGCACCCAAAATATGGAACAATTATACTATATAATTAAAATAAAATAATAATAATAATAATAATAATAATAATAATAATAATAATAAGTCATTTAAAAGATTATATTTTGTAAAATTATATTATACATTTGCAGCATTATTAAGTTCAAAGTAGACACGGTGTCCCAATTTTTAATAACAAACTTATTATTAAATTGAAAACTAACTAAAGTATTTTTTAAAAATAACATTCAACAAACTAAAAGTGGCATGAACAAAACCAAATTACATCAATAACAATTATTTTACTGACAAACAATTGTCAGAACAAAATTCACAATCAGGCCAACCCACAGAGTAGGCACTTCGCGTCATATTTATCCACAAGAACGCATTCAGCAGTAAAAAAAATAAACCCAAAAGTGAACCGACACCATCATCCATCTACACCAAATGATGAAAATGACAGGCACTCCGAGTGCAACATGTCCAACAAACAAGTTATAAAAGGTGGAATGAACTGCCTTTGCGATGAGAAGTCTGTGTTGCGCTTTAACCTGTTTTCAAAAGCCGAGCCAGGCCTATATGTATGGCAAATACAATAGGCCGTCGCCTTGAGGGGTGAAAAATGAGCACAGCTGTGAGTCAGTGTGACACTGATTTTGTTCAACAGTTTACATAGCTGCTCTGTGATACCCTTGAGAGTCCTCTCATGCCCTTTGGCCAGCGGAGAATGATTACTAATAGCTTTCTCCTACACTGTTAAGACTCCCACACACTCTCTTTTTTTGTAGCATGACGCTGAAATAACAAGATCATCAGAGAATAGCAAATTGAGAGTTATACTATCCGCATCGCAGTCTCCGACAATAACGTGCCGCAACAAACAGAAACCTGTGGTGGTGTCGGTGTTAGGCATTGTTCATTATAAGGCATGATTGTGGCTGTAAGTGTTTTGTTAAACAGCGATATCAGCTCTGAGGTCTGTAGACGACTGAATGTTCATGTGATAATCCTAGACTGTTTGATTCTCTTTTACTTTCTCTCAGCCTGTTAGATAAGCACGTAACCCGAGGCAGATGGTGCTGAGAGTCGCTGTTATGGAGCAACTGTAAAGCTAAGCCATTGTGCTTAAGATAAGTCTATTTGTGAAGAGAATGTCACTTAATGTTGCAAGTCTGCAAAACACTGCTCAGCTGCATCTATAGTGCAGGACCACAAAGTAGGACTATAAACAATATCATTTAGATAATAATAAGTAAGGGCTTAGTAATATGTATTAGCCCAGCTGATACATTTGTTTTAGCTACATGTTCTTTTAGCTAATACTAAACATACCTGTGTCACAACCATAGGATTTTGTCCTGTGAAAAGAATAATTTAAAGTGGAAATGTTTATCTTATTGTTCAGCTTTAACTTTACATTCACACTGGAGTATGGCAAACTTGAATAACTCAAATACATTATTTTATATTATATTATACTATATTATATTATATTATATTATATTATATTATATTATATTATATTATATTATATTATATTATATTATATTATATAATATTATATCATACTATATCATACTATATTATATTATATTATATTATATCATATTATATCATACTATATTATAATATAATATATTATATTATATCATACTATATTATAATATATTATATTATATTATAATATATTATATTATATTATTATATTATATTATATTATATTATATTATATTATATTATATTATATTATATTATATCATATCATATCATATCATATTATATTATATTATATTATATTATATTATATTATATCATATTATATTATATCACATTATATTATACTATATTATAATATATTATATTATTTTATATTATATTATATCATACTATATTATAATATATTATATTATATTATATTATATTATATTATATTATATTATATTATATTATATTATATTATATTATATCATACTATATTATATTATATCATACTATATTATATTATATCATATTATATCATACTATATTATAATATAATATATTATATTATATCATACTATATTATAATATATTATATTATATTATATTATATTATATTATATCATATCATATTATATTATATTATATTATATTATATTATATTATATTATATTATATTATATTATATTATATTATATCATATTATATTATATTATATTATATCACATTATATTATACTATATTATAATATATTATATTATTTTATATTATATTATATCATACTATATTATATTATATTATATTATATCATATTATATTATATAGTATTATATTATATTATATCATATTATATTATATTATACTATACTATACTATATTATATTATATCATACTATATTATATTAAACTATATTATATTATACTATATTATATTATGTCATATTATATTATATTATATTATATCATATTATATTATATTATACTATATTATAATATATTATATTATTTTATATTATATTATATTATATTATATCATACTATATTATATTATATAGTATTATATTATATTATATCATATTATATTATATCATATTATACTATACTATACTATATTATATTATATCATACTATATTATATTAAACTATATTATATTATACTATATTATATTATGTCATATTATATTATATTATATTATATCATATTATATTATATTATATAATCCTACATTATATCATATTATATTACACTATATTATATTTTATTATATTATATTATACTATATTATTTTATATTATATTATGAAAATAAATACAAAAATTTTTTTTGCTCACGTCACTTAGGTCTGCTCAATATTGGAAAAAAATCGGATATATTTTCTGCAATAAATATTGCAATATGAATAGTTTCACAAGATGGTTTGAATATGTCTATTTGACCATTTTCTGGGGAGTTTAACAGTATTCATGTACCAAAATTGAATAATCGCAGTACAAAAAAATGTTAATGTTTTCAACTTCAGAAGAAATAAGGCAAAATTAAGACTTTTTTTTCTTCCAGTGGGGGTAAGCAAAATTATTTTGTTTTTGTTTTAAAGTGTAGATATTTGGACTACAAACAGAACAATTGTTTTACTTTTTTTATTAATTATAAATATATAATATAAAGTATAAATTTGTATAAAACAGTAATTAAAAGAAATTCTGTAGATCCTGTCCAACTATAATAGACTCAATATTGCATATCTTGCGATGTGACTATTGTGGTTGCACACATTGCCATTGGTGCTGACAGAATATACTGTGCAGCTCTATCACTTACTGTGTAAAGAATAATCCTAAATTAGTTTTAGATTTCGCCTGTAAACATCATTTCATAGGCCCATATGTTTTTCTTTAACGCTGTGTTAGAGTAATATATAATATACAGTATATGTTTTTGAAATAATTATTCATGACACAAAATAGTAAATAATAAAAGTACCACTACACTTAAATTGCCCCTGTTCCAATGCTTAAGTGTTACGGACATATAAAATGCGTAATTATAATCATTATTATATAAAATAACTAAGAAAAGATCAAATAGCCATGGATTATACCATTTATCAATGTTTTGTTAGAGGTCTATACAAATATATATTCATTTCTTTTAAACTTTTCTTTTTTTTTTTACAAGAAGTAGTAAATGTGTAAAAGTACTTTTTTCTTTTTTATTTATTTTTTTATTTCCAATAACCTGGAAGTTCTTAAACTCTCATGCAAATGAAGAATAATCCATAAAAACAATGCAACACAATCTTACTGACAGTTCAATTAAGAACATAAGTCTATTTTGGCAAAACCTTGTGTGTTAAACAGCAAGAACAGATAATTTCAGACAGAAACAAACCAGCTCAAAACTAGATATGGGACGATAACCATTTTCAAAGTATACTGTGGTTTGGAAAAGTTTAAGTTTATATACATAGTTTTTTTTTAAGTTTTTCTCTCTTTTTTTTAAGGACAACTGCATCTCCAGCAAAAAAAATAATCGAAAGATGCCATTTTAGATTAAAGTAAAGAAATCTGTGTTTTAGAAACTAATGAAACTAATTGAATTATTTAGTCTTTTAGTTTACTGTTCCAAACCATTTGAAATGTTTCTTAAAATAAAATATATTGTGTTCAATATTTACCCAGACATTTAAAAAGAATATATTTTACAGCAGTAATCACAATCCCATCAAACTGTGATATTTTTATCCAAGGTTATCATACCGTCAGAATCTTATACCGGACAAGCCTACTTACAACTACAATCCAAAACACACCACAGAAAACCAAACATCTGAATTAGCAAAACATTTCAAAGTTCATTTACAACCCAGCACTGGCACCAAAATGGCAAATGACTGTTCTGTAAACTGGTCTGGTCACACTGGCCTTGGTCCAGCAGACCATCTTTAGTGAGCCCTGACAAGCTATGTATATTAACAAGTCAAGGAGCATGAAATAACAGTTTTACACATTAACTCATTTTAGCAAAACAGAACAGCTTGTCTGAGTGTTGTGCAAAAGATTATCAAACGCATTGGAGAAAAATGACCATGAACAAAAAAAACTATTAAATAAATACACTTCTGCCTCCTCCAATCACAAGCTGTTGAGAGTGCCAATTGGTCTTAGTGCAACACAGTGGCAGGTGGCCGTACAATTCAGCCTGTGTTTACTGCATGCTGAATGGACAAGAAAACAATGCTGCAATTATGATCTTATTCAGTATATTTCAAATTAAGTGTGACGAGTCGGCTCTAGTTCTGCATCCTGGAATAACAAATCGTGCCACAGTTCACCTAAATCGAATTAGGTGTCCTAATGAAAACCAGCCGCATCAATAACAACATTTGTTACTTTTCAAGAGCAAGCAAACATAAGGGTGTAATGGTGCACCTCACAACCTGGGCCTCACATTTGATTAATTAGCTTGGTTTATTGATTTCCAAAGCGCAAGCTGGATAATTTAATGTTTAAACACTATTTTGCTACAATAGGTGTATCATACATCAAACTACGTTTACATTGTAGGGAAACGTGACCTAAATCCATTCTGTTTTTAGTCATCTCTAGTGTTTCTCAAGACAGTCAGAATGGCAAAAACCACATGGAGTCTAATTTTTTTAATTCCGATTAGTGTCACTTTCATATGTCGTATCAGGTGTTTTGCAGTTATGTCACATTTGATGCCATTTCTATGTAATTTTCGATAGATAGTCATAATCTTTCTGCACCTGTACTACAAACATCTTCTTTCTTGGTGACTGCCTCATTAACTCTTTGATGATTAGCATCTCACCACTAGATTGTTTAGTGCACTGTGTGATCAGTTGCTAAATTAAAATCTGCTTTTCTACGATGGCTGGTACTGGTATTCAGAGAAAGATGCAGAGCAGCACTTATCAGTGCTTTCACTCACATAACATTTATCTTAAGCATCAGAAAATTAAACGCACATTAGTACTAGCAAAACAAACCATTTATAGCTTGAAAAATATAGCAATTACAATATTATTAAACACTTTGATGTTGTGCCTTATTCACATTATACACACACTAGAAAGTTTACACTCAGTTTAATTGTTCTTTTGTGAATGTGTGTCCATTTAAGATCATGATCAGATGACATATTTAAAACAACAGTCTGGAGGGTGAACAGTGTAAATGTTACCTTACATGCAGTTCTACTACTACTATTGCAACTACTTCAACACAAATGCTTGTTTTTATAGAGGATATTCATTTATTTCATAATGAATATTGCGTATATCATATTAGAGTTTCTTCATAATAGTTAATAATTGGTTCTCTGGGTTTGTTTGGTCTGAATCAGAAAATAAAATGATTTGGCATTCAGTTGTGGTTTACTTAGCATTCACAGTACACATTACAGTAGTCAACATTTGAGGTGGATCAATAAAATAATAATCAAAACAGACCTGAGACAAGAATGGTTGTTATATAATAAATAGTTTTAGGAAAACTTATGAAATTATTTAATCCACTTCAAATTTTAACAGCTGTAATAGCTAAGACAGAACCTAAAGATGCTAAATAAAAACTAATCAACTAACGAGTGGTAAATAGCTAACTCTGGGTTCACACCAAAAACGGCGAGAGCGTCAAAGTAGCCAGAAGTCATTCTTTTGCAATGGGAGCCGACGGCGAGGAGCGGCACGTCGCGTTTTCGCCAGTGTGGGCATCAAGGAGAGTTGAAATCAAGTCAACCAGTTGAAATGTAGACGTCCACCGCTTGAGAGGAGTCCAGAGAACACAGTCCTGTGAACTTTGGTTCCGACCACAGTTGTTACCAAGGGTTTGATTATTTTTGGATTTCCAATTATTTACGATGTTTTCTTTCAAGGATATACTTTTTTTTTTAAGTTACTGGCGATTTGATGTGCATTAAAGTTATAATTTTCTTAAGAAAGCAGAAATCTCATGCTAACTATAAGCACAGTACAAAACTATATTGCTACTTCAGAATATTTCAAACGCATGGACCCATATGAAATAAGTGGAGCAAAGCCACACCACATGCAACAACTTGATCTTCCATCGCTAAATAAATTTGATCAACAACATTTTTACGCTAGAAAGCATGTTTTTATGCAGGAATGCAACTGATTTGCTGCAACGGCCCCTTTACATATAAAATCAATGTTGCAAATTTTGACGCTTTCGCCAGTGGAGCTGTGAAGGCAGACAGCGTTGTCGCCAGTGGGGCCAGAGCGAACCACCTTTGGTGTGAACACACAGTAAGAAATGTGTACATGAATATCAAAAGCACCAGGGATACCTGTCAGACATATTGTGGCCGGGTATGTTTAAGCATTCTGCCTCTTATGGCCAAAACATGTGCCATCATATCCTGTTTTTTGTTCATTTAGATGTCTTCTGCTCATTTTGTTTTCACATTTTAAGCAGTTTGTTTGGAAGAAAATCAAGCCTCATTTATTTATTTGGATGGTGTCAGTCCACTTGTTTGGTGCAATTTCAGTTAGCAGCGTTCACACTTATTCAGGTGAACAGCTCAATGTTAATTGAGTCAAACCTGCTAAGTGTGAACAAACCTTAAATCTTATTTCATTTCTCTTATTCATTTGGTTTTCATAGTGTGCACAATTACTGTATTTATTAGCTGTGTTTATGAAATCTATCAAATTGTGTGCTTGCAAACGTGCAAAATACGATACACAACACTCAACCACCTGTTTACATCTTCATGGTCAGTCTATTTTGTCTTTATCTACCCATCGCTTTTCAATCAAAGAACACACTATCTTGAAAGCTGTTTAGATAGCTAGTTCCACCAATAAACTACAAATACAAATGGGCAGCTGAACCATCATAACAAACACCATAAAAACAGTGGACTGATCTCTCAAAGCACATCTTTAACTAACAAGACACATAGCAAACATGGTGCGTCAATACTGTCACCTGACCTCTCAGGACACATTTGACAATAAAACAATGTGGTCAGGCAACCACCCTTGATTTAGAAAATCACGAGACAGGTGGGATACCTCAGAATCTTGCAATGACACAATCTCGGCAGATCAACGTAATTAGGACAAGTGCAATTAAGTGAGAGAGGTACATGCGTGCCTGTGCGCGCGCACAAGTTTCCAACAAAGCGCTCGTGACTCGGGTGCAAGACATAATAAAACACGAGCCAAACTATCAAGTTCAATCCTGTCCGAACTCTCTAATAACCTTGCTGACTGGGTTCACTGCCCTTCCGATGACTTGATGTGGCGGTGTTATGATTAAATCAGCACATGAATAATAGAGAGATGTATCTTTGTCAAACGCTATGATCGTTGACACACACACAGTGATGATGAGGATGGTGAAGAAGAAGATGCTGCTGCTAGCCTGCTAGCTAATGTCTCTTGTATTAATAAAGCATAACACCTCCTGAACGGCAGCTTACAACGACTGTAATTAACACAGAAAGCTAATTGCAAGAGCCATGAGCTAACCAGATCATCTTCCGTACACCCGAGAAGACGGTCAAAGGCGGAACTTACCTGAAATCCTTCTCTACAACATCAGAGATTTTGTGTTTTGAGATGTTGT
The DNA here is from genome assembly GCF_903798145.1 of Danio aesculapii. NCBI lineage: Eukaryota > Metazoa > Chordata > Actinopteri > Cypriniformes > Danionidae > Danio > Danio aesculapii. The sequence goes on from NC_079457.1 coordinate 25,525,149, forward strand.
AACTGGGCAGCAGCGGTTAGCGGATGAGAGTCAAGTGCCGCTTCAAGTGTTTTGGAGTCGTTTTACACCCTTAGCACAACGATATTAATGATATGGCTGTCACTCATCAATATTTATGGTGGTGAGGAGTGTTGGTAACGGGTCAGTGTTGGGACACAGTGTTGTCTTTCTCTCTCTCTTTCTCTTCTTGCTCTGTCTTTCTGTAAGAAAGAACCCCCCCTCACTTGAAAGCCGCTCTTCCTGAGAGGAGAATAGTGTGCGCGTAAACGCTCTGCCCACTTTGCAGTGTCGTATCCTGCGATTGGTTGAACGCCTGCAGAGAATGAGACGCGGACCAATCAGATTGGTCATTTTGTGATTTAAAAACGCGCGTGTGTGTACGTGTGTGAGACTGAGAGCATTTCTCTGTGTAGATGGACAAACATTGTATTCATGATGGTATTGATTGGCAGTTTATTCACACCTGCTATTTTTTTCTTTCTTTAAAATGTTTGTTTGAATTCATTCAGTCACACAGTGATTCCTTCCACAATTCAGTCTGCAACTTTGGGGGCAGTTCACAACACATTTTGCATCCATCCGTGTTTTTCAACAGGTTTTGTTTTAAAGAGCTGATATTATGGGTTTTTGAAAATGAGCTTCCATGCAGTGTTTAACACAGCACTAAATGAATGAAATCATCCAGCTGAGGTTTAAATCTATTGATTCTTTAATAAAATCGATTAAGTGAAGTCGAATAAATGAATCGTGTTGGGTTCTGATCTTTGCGTGAACGCGTAGATGTTGATGCGAGACATCACTTAATATGTACGACCAGATCTGGTAAAACGTGAACGTGCCTTTCCCTTCAGACAATAGCGGAGCGAGGGGGATCCCGGGACTGATCGTGACATGAAGATGACGATCACTGACAGATGGAGATTTGGCTGCAGGAAATAAAAGGTTAAAGTTCATTTTCACAACAATACCACATAGCCAACCTAGTGCTGTGTTTTCCCTGTCATTTTTCTTATTTTTGATACAAAACCTACGCTGCAACGTCATTTGTTATTAAAGGAAGGAGCAGCAGAGACTATTATGTATGGGACTTTGTCAGTAACTGTTACAGTTCATATGGACCAGTTTCTTTTTCCTCTGCATTATAACATGTAATAATAAAAATTGTTGCCTTGTTTTCTGTAGTTTATGTTTTAATTTTGTGCTGTAACTTGTAATCGATCCACGCGGCTTGTAATCAGTTATCTATTATAAATCAGTGCTTGTACTGTAGCTCTCAGGTAACATCTTCATGGGCTGTTCACATATTGTGTTCAAAACCATGTTGAAAATCCAATACGTGCTTCTTCCTTTACTGATTTAAATGCGTTTCTGAACTCGCGATCCTCTGTCGTTTGTCTTTGCTATGGCCACCATCAGCTGTTCATACACACGCAAGGCAAGGTCAATTTTCAAAATAGTTCAACTTTTGCCACTGTGTAGATTAATACTGAATGTGTGTCGTTGTTACTTGGCGTTAGGTTAAGGAGTAGAGCAATATGCTGGTGTTTAACTGCATTGCTTTATTGCATTCCCGCATTGGGCTCTCACATCCTCTCGGCTACTTCATAGCCGTGTTGGGCATAACTGGGTCATCGGACCAATTTGTGCAGATTAGCATCACACTAACGAGGGGTTTGGGAACAAATAAATGACTGAATAAATCATATGGGAGTCTTTGGGATAATTAGGTAAAAATAAATGCATATTATAAGACAAAGAATGTGTTTTTTTGACCTTGCATGCATATCTGCCTGTTGTTGGAGGTAAAACCAAAATATGTCCTTTTATAATGCAAAATAGGAGCTTTTTAAATGTTTTGTTTAAATGATTGTTTCACTTTGTAATTATATCTAAACATGCACAATATGGACGTCTGTGACTAATAATGTGTCACTGTATTTTCAGTAAAAAGTTGCTTCATGCTCCGAAGTACTCTTTTTGTGAGTTGGACTAGCTAAATTGAATGCTGTTTACTAGTGCAGATTTTTAAGGCACTTTTGCAATATAAATGAAAGAGACTTAAGCAAACAAACCATATGAGTAAGTGCATTTAATGGTGTGTTCAAGTCATGTTGGAAATATCATATTTATGAGTTAAAAGCACATGCCACCACAAAATCATAATGAGTGGGAAACTCTTGATTTTCTGTAATCTGTGAGTTTGAACTTATTTAAATGATTATTTTCACAATTTACAATAAAACCAAGTTGCATTTACAACATACGTTCTTTTGTGCATGATAGAATATATCAGTCTGCAGAACCATAATAAATTAAACATAGTAAAAAACTGCACATCGGTATCTTTCTCTGACCAAACTGACTTAAACACACTTGTCATATTTACGACTTAGATAAAACTTATCTTTTCTGTGTGACACATTGGCATTACAGCAAAGAAAAAAATAGCTGTTTTGCCATTATCCTGAAACAAAGGCCAAGGTTCACATTTTTTCTTTTTAATTTCTCATTTTATTTGAATCATCTTTTTTATTTTAGGGTCTAATCGTCTATGTAAAGCTGCTTTGACACAATCTACATTGTAAAAGTGCTATAGAAATAAAGATGAATTGAATTGAAGGATGTAGAATGTCTAAGGTAAGGATAAATTATTTATTATTATTTAATAATATTATTAATATTATTATTAATTATATAATAATAATTTATTATATTTATATTTATTATATAGTTTATTATTATTCAATTGCCACTCTTGAATCTCAAATAATTGCTTGAGTTGATTTTGTGGAGGTCTCTAACTTTGACATTATTTATCATTTCAGATTGGGAAAAGAGCACAATTCTTCTAAATTAGGATAGCCTTAGCCTTCTAAAGTCTTTTACAGCTTACAGGATGATTATCATGCAATTTTCACTCACATTTAACAACGTGTGACTAAACAAATGGAGTTAATATGAATGTGCACACTGGCACGCAAAAAAACCCCCTCAGACTTTAGTTTGATATACCACATTAAAACTGGCCAACCAATGAAACTGGCAGTTTTGTTCACATGCCTTGAGCCACTGAAGTTCAGTAAAACACAACTCGGTACGGCAAAGTCAAATTCAATGGTGTGTTTCATTTCACTTCATTTTCATTTAATTTTTGATTTGATCAGGTTTGTGCTGCAGTGGAGGAGGTTAAACAGAAGTGAAAACCTTATGCGATAAATACACAAGAAAAAAGTGAGTGTCAGAAATGTGAGTGTCATTTATTCTGCACCACCATCTACAAAAAAAATCTGCAGGTGCCCCGCAGTTAAAAATGTGAAGCTTCACCTATCCTGAACATTGTACTGGCATTTATTTCATGTGTCATAGAACAGTAAAGGGGCTCTCAGGAACGTAAGAAATAAAAAAGTCTATAGACTGTAAAAAAAAATCTTGTTTTTTTTGTTGTTGAATTTTTTAATTGAATCAGTTGAACTTTTCTAGTCATCTCAACTTACATCAATCAAACTGACTAAAAATATGTAATTTAACTTTTCAAAACGTAAAAATATATGTTGAAACCCGAATAACTTATTAAAAGTTACAGCAAGTTAAAGCAAACATTTGCTGTCAGGACTGTTTGACATTTTTTTAGTGTAGACTTTCATAGATAGCAAAGTCACATTTTCTGTTTCATTAGCTTTTCATAAAGTTGGAATAAAAATGATCAACACAGGAAAATTAACCCTACAATGTAAAAAATTATATGATCAATTAGTCCAGACAGCATGTGTTTTTAGGTTATTGTAACTTATTAAACTAAGTTAATCTTGTTCTAACCTAATTTTATAAGTTAAGCAAGCTGTCAAGTTAAGTCAGTTTAACATTCAATGGACTCATAAGGTTAACTTAATTCAGCTTTAAAAAATTAAGGTAACCAGGATTTTTTACAGTGTATTTATGTCACTGATTGATAGCTAGTAGCAACAAATTAAACACTTTCATATAAGCAGGGGCGGATTTAACCAATAAGCGAAGTAAGCGGCCACCAAATCTGGGGGTCTAGAAGTATAAATTATACCAATAAACTATATATAACATTGTTTTCTAACATATTTTGTATGGTGAGAGTCAAACAAATAAAGTTTTAATGTAATTAAATATTATTTAATATAAAATATAATATTAGGTCACAATTTACATTGATATATAAGTAGACTATTAGGTTGGGGTTAGGGTTAGTGTAAGTTAACATGTACTTGCAAAGTTTCTTATAGTCAGTTAAACGTCTGTTGAAGCAGCAGTATCAAGTTATTAAGCAGACAGTCTACTAATACTCACATGGACCATCAAAATAAAGTGTTACCTAATATTATTATTGTAATAATGTAATGTGATGTAATAATAATATTTTAAATTAAAATATTATTATTACATCTCCACAAATTTGTCCACCACCCCCAATCATGGAGCAGTCCAGCAGTCAAATTTATAACATATGTGTGTATATATATATATATGTGTGTGTGTAATATATATATATATATGTGTGTTATATATATATATATATATATATATATATATATATATATATATATATATATATATATATATATATATATATATATATATATATATATATATATATATATATATACAGTTGAAGTCAGAATTATTAGCCCCCCTTTAAATTTTAAATTTTTTTTCCCTCAAATTATGTTTAACAGAGCAAGGAAATTTTCACAGTATGTCTGATAATATTTTTTCTTCTGCAGAAAGTTTTATTTCGGCTAGAACAAAAGCAGTTTTTAGTTAAAATCCAAAAAAAAAAGTTTAAAATCCATTTTAAGGTCAAAATTATTAGCCCCTTTAAGCTATTTATTTTTTTCGATAGTCTACAGAACAAACCATCGTTATACAATAACTTGCCTAATTACCCTAACCTGCTTAGTTAACCCAATTAACCTAGTTAAGCCTTTAAATGTCACTTTAAGCTGTATAGAAGTGACTTGAAAAATATCTAGTCAAATATAATTTACTGTCATCATGGCAAAGATAAAATAAATCAGTTATTAGAAATGAGTTATTAAAACTATTATGTTTAGAAATGTGTTGGAAAAAATAAACAGGGGGCTAATAATTCTGACTTCAACTGTATATAATTTATTATTTTTAGTTGAAAATTATTTTTAAGAAGACTAATCGTTCAAATCTAGAGGTTACATCAAGACAAAACGTAAAAGAGAAGTTTGAGTGACATTAAAAACAGCTAAATAAATAAAAATGAAATAAAAGTAGAAAGGGTGCATTTTAGGACTGCTGTGCACAGTGGCTGGAATTGCTTAGGGCCCCCAAATCACTGAATCCACTCCTGCATATAAGCTACAAATGAAGAATGTCTTTTGCTTTCTCAACAAACTATAAATCTGTTCTCTAGTCTACATCAACCAGCACCGTGACCTTATATTTGCAGGATTCCCCATTTAAACACCTGGCAGAGGAGGGACCACATTATTTTGCTGATGCTCTTTCAGAATGTTGCTCTCCACTGTGTGGTATAAGCACATATACAGCGAGAGACACCCTGCTGTGGAAATGATTGGTTTATAGTGTAGTCTTCCACACTTTCTCCGAAACGATGCTTCAGCCATGCAGTCCCAGAGGATTCATTCAGCAGTGGGTCATTGAACATGACCGCTGAGCCCTGAATGCTCTACTTAACCTTCTGCTGTTCTGTCATGGATGTAATCGCACAAAAACAACATCATATCATTTTACATTCTTTTTTTTTTCTGAGTAGCTTATATGTATTTTTAGTACAGTCAGGTGGGGCATTTAACACCATGTGTAATGTATTAATGATGCTCTGGAATAACTGACACAATCCTGTTTTGCATTTTAGAAGACGTTAAGTGAAAATGCCTTGCTGTTTTGCATTTTATAATGGCTCTATGATGAAAATCTATGTTTGCTCTAGGTGAAATAAGGTGGATCCAGATCTTATATCTCATTTTTTGTTAGTCATTTAAATTGAATCAGATTGCAAAGGGAAATATAATGGTATTTTTGATATGAATAAGAAAGCTGAAATAGAAAATGAATACATGTTGAAATAGAGTAAGCATATATGCATTATACAATAATTTTCCATCAGCATTTTGCTTAACGGATATGTACTGTACAAATTAAGCAACATACTTATTTACACTTATACTTATTAACATATATAAAAGAATAGGTGACTAAATACTAAATATTATTATTATTATATTTGATTGTAGTTTCAATGTTTACAAACCCGCTGATAAATGCGTAAAACCTAGTGATTTGAATGATGGTTACAAAAAAGATTTAAAATAAACACATAACAAAACATAATAAACGCATAATAAACATAATAAAATGCATATAATTTTCAAAATGTATGGTACGAAAAATGTTAAATACTTTAGATTGTCTAAATATGAACAGTAATAAAATATTATGTGATCTAAATGACTAAATATGAAATATTGTTAATAATTTATGTGATCTAAATGAAACTATTTGAAGACAGGTTATGGTAGCAATGCAAAATACATATTTATCAATGGCAAATAACAGCTATAAGGCCATTAATGGGTGTGTATTTGGAGTATACACTAACCGGCTACTTTATTAGGTCCACCTTACTAGTACTGGGATGGACCCAATTTTGCTTTCACAACTGCTTTAATCCTTCGTGGCATAGATTCAACAAGGTACTGGAAATATTCCTTAGAGATTTTGGTCCATATTGACATGGTAGAATCATGCAGTTGCTGCAGATTTGTCCGCTGCACATCCATGATGTGAATCTCCCGTTCCACCACATCTCAATGGTGCTCTATTGGATTGAAATCTGGTGACTGTGGATGCCATTTGAGTGCAGTGAACTCATTGTTCAAGAAACCAGTCTGAGATGATTCCCGCTTTATGACATGCCGTGTTATCCTGCTGGAAGTAGCCATCAGAAGATGGTGTACTGTGGTCATAAAGGGATGGACATGGTTAGCAACAATAGTCAGGTAGGGCGTGGCATTGACATTATGCTCAATTGGGCAAATGGGCCCAAAGTGTGCCAAGAAAATATCCCCCACACCATTATACCACCACCAGCCTGAACCGTTGACACAAGAAAGAATGGATCCATGTATTCATACTGTTGACGCCTTATTTCTGAGCCTACCATCCGAATGTCGCAGCAAAAATCGAGACTCATCATACCAGGCAACGTTTTTCTAATCTTCTATTGTTCAATTTTGTGAGCCTGTGTGAATTGTAGCCTCAGTTTTCTGTTCTTAGCTGACAGGAGTGGCACCCGGTGTGGACTTCTGCTGCTGTATCCCATCCGCCTCAAGGTTTGATGTGTTGTGCATTCAGAGATGCTCTTCTGCACACCTCAGTTGTAACAAGTGGTTATTTGAATTAATGTTGCCTTTCTATCAGCTTGAAACAGTTTGGCCATTCTCCTCTGACCTCTGGCATCAACAAGGTATTTGCGCCCACAGATCTGCCACTCACTGAATATTTTCTCTTTTCAGACCATTCTCTGTAAACCCTAGAGATGGTTGTGCGTGAAAATCCCAGCAGATCAGTAGTTTCTGAAATACTCAGACCAGCCCGTCTGGCACCAACAACCATGCCATGTTCAAAGCCACCTACTGTAAATCCCCTTTCTTCCCCATTCTGATGCTCGCATTAAACTGCAGCAGATCGTCTTGCCCATGTCTACATGCCTAAATGCATTGAGTTGCTGCTATGTGATTTGCTGATTAGAAATGTCCGTTAACAAGCAGTTAGGCAAGTGTACGTAATAAAGTGGCCGGTGAGTGTATGTGGATATTATAAATTTTTTTAATAAGTGAAAATAATTGGTTAGAACAAAAATGGGCTTTGAGATATATGAAGCGAGTGGTTGTGTTTTTTTCAGTATTAGATTCATTGATTAGACTCAAGTGCTTTTTCATTCAGGATCTTTTGCATATGTAAGTGCGTGACTGTCTATAACAAAGAAAGGAAAGCTGGGAAAATGATAAATGGACACGCTGTGGCATCACAGTGCTGTAGGAAGAGAAAAAAACAGACTGAAGTCTAACTGTTTTGTGATACGGTGTAATGATCACAGCTGGCTGTTTTCTCCTTTCATTATGATAAAGGTATCAAGAGGCTCGCACCGAGATATTGTGTGGGAAACGGATGGCTTGTTATTCTATTGTGACATGACAGGCTGAATGAACAATAAAAATGGGGGGAAGAGGGAGAATTTTGGTCTGAGGGCCTTGATTGGAGGAAAAGCAGCAACGGCGTGATTGATTTCAGCAGGAGAGAGTAAGGAAGGAAAGTGGATTCTGTAATCAGAGAGACAAAGGCAAATGTACAAGTGCGGTTAAGAGACAGGAGAAAGAAACGGCACACCTCCCTTACCCTTTGTATTGTGAAATATGCATGCTCTCGATACGGAAACCCATACCTCCATCACTGCTGCCAAGATCAGACAGATGGCCTGAATCTCATTTCCACTGCTGTGCTACCTTGTCCTGGCAGCTCATCTGAAACTCTGCTATTAGTAATCCCTTACATACTGTGTGTCAAGGTACTATAACGTGCATTACCGGTTTCATGGCAACTTTAATCTGGCAAATTCAGTTTTCAAATCAAAGGAGTGACGCCACTGAATGAAGGCACGGGTTTTGGGTGTTGTGGGAGCTTTGAGGAGTGAAAGATAATGAGGATCTGGATTACAGGAGACAATAAAGCACACTGTGGTTTGATTGTTATCGAATTGTGGGCGGATTCCTGCTCCCGGTGGAACGGTGATGGCAAAGAAGAACTGGTGGAAAATATGCATGCAAGCGCACGTCCTATGCAGATGAAAATGAATCAATTAATACGTCGTAATCACATGAAATGATAAGCCTCGGCGCATTCAAATCCCAAGCCGTGATGTTCTTTCATCGTACCAGAACATTATTTTTCATATTTCCCTTTTTTAAATAACATGTAATCAAATGCAATATGAATTAAAGGGATAGTTCACTCACAAAAAATGAAAATGTATTGTTAATTAAATCCTCTTTAGGTTAAATAAGATATATGGTGACTTTTTCTTCAGTATTTTAACTGAATCTGTGGTCTTTAGTGATTTAATTAATGCAAGTTCACAGATATTAGCACAAGGAAAGTCAAAACACAACATCATTGAGTTAAATCAAAATGAATGATGCCTCATGATGATGACAAACACAGTCTTAAGCACAAGGTTCCTGACGCATAATGTATATCAAGGATACGCATTTCAATTAACAATACAAAACATGCATTCTTCCATTCCATTGTTGAACACATTGTGTAAGTTTGGGCCTGAACATTTAATATTACGTACTATCATGAGCTCTAGACTATCTTGAACACACTCCAGACTGTTTGTTGAGGCTGTGGATATAATAATATTAAATTATATGTAAAAATGTTTAGGATGTTGCACAGATCATCATCATTTTGCTTCATATATTCTCATATTATACCTTCAGAAGACAAAGGCATTCAATAAGTTTTACGTTTATATATATTTTAGGTGTGCTAGTAGCCATAGTAGCTAACGACTACTAGCACTTTAGCTATTACGGCAGCTAGGACAACAAAAATATATATAAAAATAAAACTAAATGAATTATGGCAAGCCGTTTTGACATTTAAGCTATAACCCGTACTAGTACTACGTACTACTTAAGTATTAAATACTAGTAATTATTCAATGCATACTAGAATCTATTTAATAGATATGGTACTTATTAATTAGATACTAGTACTTATTTAAGAGATACTAGTACTTATGAAATCTACTAAAATTTATTTAAAAGTTACTAGTACACATTTATTAAATACTAATACTTGTTTGAAATGTTACTGATAAAATGTTTTATAAAAAGGTAAGATAATGTTCCTTGAGGAACAGTTTTGTATCTTTGTAAAAGTTGTACCTTATATGGTACAGAAAAGACCTCTTCTGCTACTGTTCTGTACCCTTTCATAGTACAATTGAAATGAAGGTGCACAATTGTTCTCAAATAAAAGGTACAAAAGTGTTGAAGAACTCCTTCTTTATAACAATATCTATGAAAATAAATATGACTGGAAAGGTAAAGTGATTTATGAATAATTTCCATATTAAAACATGAATCATCATTTAAAAGTATATGTTAAAAGAAACCCATGAACATTAATTATTGAGTTCTATAATAGAAAACAACTGGTAAAACATAAAACTATAGGTATTGTAAACTAAACATTTTAGGCATTTTTAATAAATGTTGGTAAGCATTTCTGACACTGTTAAAGTACAAAGTGTCTTGTCACTGTAGTGGTACCTTCATGGATCAGATTTGATAAAGATACAATATTGTATCTGCAGGTTTTAAAAACCAAAGGTACATTTTGGTTTCCCATGGTACAAAATTATGTCCTTAAATGTACAAACTGCAATGGTAAAAATTTGTTTCTTTGTCTTAAGGTACAATTCTGCCCCATCAAAATGTACTGCCCAAGTGACAAGTGTTTGTACCCTCTTTGGTACAACATTGTACCATTTTTTCTGAGAGTGTAATAAATATTAAATTGAACCCTACTCTTTCATTACGACTAGTCATAACACAAGACGAGTAAAAAAGCATAACTGAATAGTAAAACAAGAATGGTTACTAGTAACAGTTATAAAAGATACTAATAAATAAATACTAGTACTAATGAAAAACTACGATCTAATAGTTAGTAGTATCTAATGCATTGGTACCAGTATGTATTTAATAAGTACTAGTATCTAATAAAAAAGAACTAGTGCATTAGTATATTTTTAAAAAGCACTATCTAATGAATAAGTAAGTACTGACACTTAATGGAAAGGATACAAATATCTAAGAAATAAGCACTAGCAACATGAAAATATAGATGCTAGTACGAGTTATAGATTGATGTCAAAATAGTTTGCCATAGTAATAGTGCTAGTTTTAATGTTCTACTGTGTAAACGTTATATTGGATCACCTTGAAAGGTGAATAAATTAACTGCAAATAAATTTTTGTTCATTTTTGATTGATGGTTTAACTAACAATAGTTGCTATAGTTGTATCTGTACATCTCATCCACTAAATATTCAATCAAAATTTGTATTACATGTAGCTAGTTAGTCTAAAAAAGCATGTATATGCTGAAACAGTGGCTTTTCGGTTAAAATGGGCTGTTTTTTTTGAAACAGAGAAGCATTTGTCAAACATGTCGTGTAAAATGCTGTTTCGGCAGTATTTTGCTAGCATATTGTTGCACAAAGACACTCACATGGCAGCATAGTGAAGATAACATATTAGCTAAAGCTGTGCACTACATTCAAATAACGGCAGATGGCAGTGTGGAATAAAACACAATCCATACATAGACACTTTCAGAGGTAGAACTTTACACTAAAGAAACGTATTTTCTCAAAAAATATGTTAATTGTACACGCATACCAAGAAAGCAGAATCGCCTCAGGACAGAATTAGTCACTCGTGGAAAGGGGAGATGGCAATTCCGAGCTCAAGTGCACAAATACACGTGTCAGACCGTTCACTGAGCTGCATGCTAATTACACTGATGGTTAACTAATACAACCACTGGGTGGCGCTAACGAAGGCTGCTCTCTCTTGATGAAGGGTATATCTCATTTTAATGTCATATCTGCCCATTGTGTCTATATTAACTTAAAACTTAAAAGCTAACATTGTAATTTAAACCATATTCAAATTAACGATTTCCCCGCTGGTTTAAATGACTATAGGCTAAAATCGAATATGTAGTACTTGATTGATGATCACCTTAAATGATACTGTCACAAAAAAACCCTCACCCTTGTCACATACCTTTATGAGTTTCTGTCTTCTGTTGAACACAAAATAATATAATTTGAAGAATGCTGGAGCCTAGTAAACACTGACATTCATAATGAGTAAAACAAATACTGTGGATGTTAATCTGTTTCCAACATTTTTCTAAATATCTTCTTTTGTGTTCAACAGAAAAAGGAAACTCTATTAGGTTTGTGACTTATGAAGGGCGAGTAAATGATGACATTCTCATTTTTGGGTAAACTATCCATTTGAGGAGCTCGGTGACGCAGTGGGTAGCACAATCACCTCACAGCAAGAAGGTTGCTGGTTCGAGCCCCAACCGTGTCAGTTAGTATTTCTGTGTGGAGTTTGCATGTTCTCCCCGTATTGGCGTGGGTTTCCTCCGGGTTCTCCGGTACCCCCACAAGTCCAAAGACATGGGAGGTGAATTGGGTAAGCTAAATTGTCCGTATCGTATAGTGTATGTGTGTGAATGAGTGTGTGTGGATATTTCCCAGTGATGGGTTGCAGCTGGAAGGGCATCTGCTGCATAAAACATATACTGAATAAGTTGGCGGTTCATTCCGCTGTGGTGACCCCAGATTAATAAAGGGACTAAGCCGATAAGAAAAATGAATGAATATCCCTTTAAGGTGTATGTAAAATGATTTTTTATGATGTGAAATGACTGTGACTAATGGATTATGAGCACAATCGTACATTAAGACTACCAGATTTTCAGGTTGTGTCACTAACCTGGCAATCTGTCACTCATGATCATTTGAGTTCTCAATAGATTTTTAAGCTTTGCAATAAGCTCAGTTGTTACTCGACTGGTTGTTGGAAAACACTTTATGTACTGGACAAAATATTGAATATTAAATTGTATATGCAGTGCCCTCGTTGTGCTGTGCTGAAAGCATGAGAATGATCTGGACAACCATTAGATGACCTCCACCCTCTGCTAATGGATTTGAAAAGGCTTTTAATTCATTATATACAGTTGAAGTCAGAATTATTAGCCCCCCTTTGAATTTTTTTTCTTTTTCAAATATTTCCCAAATGATGTTTAACAGAGCAAGGAACTTTTCACAGCATGTCTGATATTTTTTCTTCTGCAGAAAGTCTTATTTGTTTTATTTCTTTATTTTGGCTAGAATAAAAGCAGTTTTGAATTTTTTAGAAACCATTTTAAGGTCAAAATTATTAGCCCCTTTAAGCTATATATTTTTTTTCAATTGTCTACAGAAGAAACCATCACTATACAATAACTTGCCTAATTACTCTAACCTGCCTAGTTAACCTAATTATCCTAGTTAAGCCTTTTAAAGCTGTATTTAAGCTGTATTGAAGTGTCTTGAAAAATATCTAGTAAAATATTATTTACTGTCATCATGGCAAAGATAAAATAAATCAGTTATTAGAGATGATTTATTTAAACTAATATGTTTAAAAATGTGTTGAAATAATCTTCTCTCCGTTAAACAGAAATTGAGGAAAAATAAACAGTGGGGTTAATTATTCAGGGGGGCTAATAATTCTGATTGCAACTGTATAATTGTATTGTTAGTGAATAACAAATCATGCAAATTAGAATTAAGTATGTCTAATGGATTAAATCAAGAAATGTAGTCAAATATTTGTAAAAAATAAAAATCTGTGTATAAAATACACAAATAAAAATAAGTAAACCCCATTTTGAAAATTAATATTTTTGTCCATTTCTCAGTGAATAAAGGTAACATATTTTGAACAAAATGCATTTATTAAATGGATATATTCATGAATATAATGTTTTAGTTACCGAACATTTTAAGAAATAGACAGAAAATACATCTAAATTCATGAAAAATATTACAAAAAAGAAAAAATTACAAACTACAAAATTTTATGTTTTTTTTCCTCTTGATTTTTCCTAACATATACATTTGGGATACTAATTTTTAGCCCATTATCGCAAGTTATTTTGTTAGATTAGCTCCATATTTTGTTGAAATCGGAATTATTAAACCCCCTTTGAAATGTTTATTTATTTATTTTTTATATTTCCCAAATGGAAATGGGTTAATAATTCAGGGGGTTTAATAATTCTGACTTCAACTGTATATGAACAAATCCTATAGAAAATATTACATTAAATTATTGATTTGTGATGGGTGTATATATATATATATATATATATATATATATATATATATATATATATATATATATATATATATATATATATATATATATATATATATAATATATATATATCCACAGTACTCACATACATATAATTACTTTATAACATAATTATATTTATATTCAATACATCATTTTATTGAGTCTATTCTATCCTTCACTCTGGTGGCATGGTTTGAAAGTCTGTCCTTTAAAAACAGGAATAGACTGAGCCAGGTTATTAGGTGGTCTAGCAGGTTAATTGGTGAATCACAGCTGAGTATTGAATCCCTGAATAGTAGGCAGCTTTTACAGATTGCCAAGAACATCAGTAGCTGTAGCTCTCATCCTTTATCTGAGGAGTTTAGCCTACTGCGTTCGAGTCAAAGGTTTCAGATGCTTTTTAGTTGGACAAAATGGTATAAAAATAGCGTTGTCCCATTATCTATTTACATTCTGAATAAATTGTAATATTTCATAATTTATTTTTTGTACATGTATATGTGGGTATGTATTTGTGTGATTTAATTGTATCAAATGCCAAACTTTGCTGCAAAAAGAATCCAACTGTGGATACCAATAAAGTCAACTCAACTCATTACAAGTATCTATTTAAATGCAAATGTTTTAATTTCAAATTCTAACTTTAAATATAAAGTTCATTTGAATTGTTTATATTATACAAGTCAATAAATAAAGTTCAAGCACACACACACGTCCATTTCAATAGGTATAATTTATTTGTTATGCCACGCATATAGAACTAACACTTCTCAAAAGCAACACAACGCACATACTGACGCTGCACATTGCAGCACATTAAATGGCTTGATCTCTGCTAAAATATTGAGTGGAGCACCAGAATCACTACAACTCACAAGAAGCTAAACAAAGATCTCTCACACAACACAGAGACACGATTAAAGGACTGATGCTATTTGGATACCAAAGCATAGATGGAGATCTGGCAGTGTTCTGCGCCATACGCTATTGATCTGGACCTTTCGTTTCACTGCTTTTCCATCTAATCTCCATTCTACAGGATGTGGCTTTGCGTGGCGTTTATGTGTGGGACAGTAAAGCAGGATGATCACGCCGAGACTCAGGACGGGTCAGTGCTTCAGATGGGTTTCCTGAAGTTCTTGCCAGCGAAGCGAGCCTTGTCTCCGAGCTCCTCCTCAATCCTGCAGATGAAAAACAGTCGGAAATTATTTTGGTATTACAGTCAGTTTAAATAACTTTAGTAGCACAGGCTGGCTATTTATTACAGCTCAAATGATTTGTAAGATGAAACTATGCAAAAAAAAGAAACAAAAATGGCAGTTCATTTTTTCTCTTATAAAAAAGCTGCTTTTATTTAAGCTTTATTCATTCATTCATTTTCTTTTCGGCTTTATCTTTTTATTAATCAGGGGTCGCCACAGCGGAATGCACCGCCATTTTATCCAGCATATGTTTTACGCAGCGGATGCCCTTCCAGGTAAATAGGGTTGTGTGATTAGGGGAAAATATCTAATTGCAATTTTTCTGACAGATATTGCGATTTGATTTGCAATTTACCTTTGTAGTCAAGCTTCAGTTCAATAATCTGTAAGCCGTGGCAACAATTCTGCGACAGCTCTTAAAAATGACCTGTTTTTGTTTAGGGTCTGTGACTTTGAAACCAAAATATTCCTATATTACTGATGTCCCATTTACTGATATTATTTGTCTATCAATGCTTCTGAAGCGGCAGATGCCATTATCCCAATTATCTGCACTAGTTCGGTTGCGCAATTCTGATTGGGCAAAGGGAAAGTGTGCTAATTCAATTGGCTAGTAAGCCCATCATGGGATATAACACTTTTATATTTCATATCACAACCTCTTGCGATTAGCTAATCACAACGTTTCAAATTGCGATTCGAATTCGAATAATTGCACAGCCCTACATCCAGCTGTAACCCATCACTGTGCAAACATCCATACACTCCCATTCACACACATACACTAAGGACAATTTAGCTTACCCAATTCACCTGTACCACATGTTTTTGGACTTGTGGGGGGAAACCGGAGCACCCGGAGAAAACCCACGCGAACACGGGAAGAACATGCAAATTCCACATAGAAATGCCAACTGACCCAGCCGAGGCTTGAACCAGCGACCTTCTTGCTGTGAGGCGACATCGCTACCCACTGCGCTATTTAATCTGTAATCTTATTTAATTTAGTAACAACAGCAATATGTGGAACTTACTATTATATTGAATGAAAATTATAATTAAAAATAACTTTAATATTTTTAAAATGTAAATTATTATTTGATGGCTGAATTTAAGATTTCACTCATTATTATGCTTCAGAAATGGGGCTTCACAGTGGCTGAGTGGTTAGCACTGTCGCCTAAAGCAAGAAGGTCGCTGGTTTGAGCCTCGGCTGGATCAGGTGGCATTTCTGTGTGGAGTGCTCTGGTTTCCCCCAAAAGTCCCCTGATGAATAAAGAGACTAAGCTGAAGGAAAATGAATGAATGTATCAGAACTCCTTCTAATATGCTTAATATGATGATTAGCGGCGGCGCAGTAGGTAGTGCTGTTGCCTCACAGCAAGAAGGTCGCTGGTTCGAGCCTCGGCTGGTTCGAGCCTCGGCTGGGTCAGTTAGCGTTTCTGTGTGGCGTTTCTGTGTGGAGTTTGCATGTTCTCCCTGGATTCACGTGGGTTTCCTCTGGGTGCTATGGTTTCCCCCACAGTCCAAAGACATGTGGTACAGGTGAATTGGGTAGGCTAAAATTGTCTGAATGAGTGTGAATGGATGTTTCCCAGAGATGGGTTGCGGCTGGAAGGGCATGGAAGTGCTGGATAAGTTGCCGGTTCATTCCGCTGTGGCAACCCCGCATTAATAAAGGGACTAAGCTTAAAGAAAATGAATGAATAAATGAATGATGATTAGCTGCTCAAGAAACATTTTATTTACTCTTTTTAGCAATGTTGTTTGTGTAGAAACCGTGAACAGAATGTTCCAAAGAACAGCTTTTGACAAATTTCATATGTATATATATATATATATATATATATATATATATATATATATATATATATATATATATATATATATATATATATATATATATATATATATATATATATAAAAAATTATGATAACTTATTCTACATGAAAACACACAGAGACATTAAAACATAATATTCAATCAGTAATACATTTTTGCAAGTCACCATATACATACAAAAAGAAAAAAAAAAAAAAAAAAAAAAAAAAAAAAAAATCACAAGATTCACCATATAAATTAATAAAACATATTTTTGGTTTAAAATATGGTGAAAACATCTTTTCAATTTACATCAGATGCCCAAACCTCTAAGTGCCCTCTGAAATTTCCCTCTAGAACGATAATTTTTTACAACCTCATATGTTTTTGTTTTCTGAAAAGAACCAATTAATCGTTAACCAATTAATAATTACTGAACGTACACTTGAGTCTGAGAGAAATGTTTTCAAAAGAAAGTTTTAAATGGCATCTGAACTCTACATATAATAAAATCAATGTTCTGTCATAATGTTCTTTTTTTTCTTCTTCGTTAAACACAAAAGATATTTTGAAGAATGTTGCAAAAGTGGTAACCATTGACATCCCTAGTATGAACAAAAAATACTATGGCAGATGACAGAACATTATTATTATTCATTTCTTTTTACATTTTCTCGTGAAATTTCATGCAGCTATTGACCAATCAGATCCCAGTATTTTAGAAGAGCCCATTTATAATGCTGCATGAAAGCAACAACTCACCTCAGCAGCTGATTGTACTTGGCCAGACGCTCAGATCGGCAGGGAGCTCCAGTCTTAATCTGGAGAGAAAAAAAAAAAAAATCCAGTTTTACTTTGTCACCCCCTACTGGCCAACAACAGATAAGATGAAGCTTAATCTTTGTACCTGGCCAGTGCAGAGTCCGACTACAAGGTCAGCGATGAAGGTGTCCTCTGTCTCTCCAGAACGGTGACTGACCATCACACCCCATCCATTAGTCTGGGCCATCTTACAGCTGAACGAAGACAGACAAAAGCAACAGTGCATCACAAACACAGGCAAGTCAAGCTCTTGTATAGAAATCTGTTCATAGCAGAATGACTCACGCCTGCAGGGACTCGGTGACCGAGCCGATCTGGTTGACCTTTAACAGCAGGCAGTTGCAGGCCTTATCAGACACGGCTTTAGCGATGCGCTTGGGGTTGGTCACTGTGAGGTCATCACCCACCACCTGGATGTTAGTGGTGGCAGTGAAGTTGGTCCAGGCCTCCCAGTCATCCTGGTCAAATGGATCCTCGATGGAGACCACTGAAAAGCAGAAGATGAAATTTTAGTGACTCAGATAATAGAAAGTTTTGGATAATATGTTGTGTTTTGTTGTATATTGTACAATTATATAGATCAGTTCAATGTGGTCATGTCATTGGCCTATAAACATTTCCTGCTTGTTATCAAACAATTTCATAACTGTAACAAGAGTCAATTCAATCATAACTTAATGTTAAAACAGCTCTCATAACATTATTTATCAATATGTGGCTCTTTTGGATTCTCGGAAGCTATAGGAATTAAAATGTAAAACAGGAAATTCGTTAAGCCCATTGTTTTGGTTTACACCTATCAAAATGGTCTATATTGGTATAATTTTATATATAACATAATGGAATATATTTATTTTAAAGATGTAATTAATAAATAAGGGCAAGTCTAAATAGCATCTAACTAATGTAAATAGCATTGTTTACTATTTACACCAAGTACAGTACACTATGTGCATTCAGATTAGATTTATATTAGGTGGAAAGGAAGGCAGATACTGTATTTGCACCGGAGTATTAAGGCTACATTATAAAATAATACAATATCGAGTGGAAATGAGAATATTAATTAAATGAATGGTGGCTTTTTGGGTCAATAAAGCCTTCACTACTACATCAACCTCTGATCACAGATAATTTCTTATTTAATACCCATTACACTTGTCATTACGCTCTTTGAAATGAGATTTTAGTAATCAAAAATGAATTCCATTGCAACGATTTTCAAAATTTGAAGGGGTTTATGGGATTTCCTTATTGATTTATCAAAGACACAGTAGAACAGTACTACTTTGAAATGCTTAGAATTTAAATGTTTTGCAATTCTCTGATGTCAAAATTCAGCCTCATGGTCCTTCAGAAATCACTCCAATAGGCTAAATTCCAGCTAGGGCTGCACAATATAGCATTTCAGCATCGATATCGCAATGTGATCATTCACAATAGACACATCGCAGGATCTACAGTGTCAAGTTCAGCTTCAGTTTATTCATCCCTCAGGAAATATAAGTGTAATTATAGCTGACCAGCAACCATATTGATTGATTGAAGTTTAACCTTAATAATAGAGTAAAAGATTGCTTGCTTGATTTGTTTTTAAGGCATTTAAATAATTTGTGTACAAGAAATTATAACAATAAAAATGTATTGCATGTCATTGTTATACAATGAAGACTATGCAGTTTTATTTGCTTGCATTTGATTATTCAACGTATACTCGAAAAAAAAAAAAAAAAAAAACATATACACCAAAAAAAAAATACAACTAAATTTATACAGATTATCTGGCCTCTAAAATCATCCCAATCAATATTAAATTATGAGATCTTTCCAAATTTAGTTATTCATGTCATCTGTTGAATTGATTATATTCATATCTTAATAAATATCGCAAGGTCAGATTTTTTTCCAATATTGTGCAGTCCTATTTCTAGCTCAAGACAACGTTGAAACAACGGGTTTTGTGAATAATTTAAGGTTTCTTTGATAAATAAAAACATAAAAAAACTAAATACAAAGAAATAAAAATTTTTACTTAGTTTTGAAAAAGACCTTTCTGCCCACAACATTTTCAACCCCCAATAAATTGGTTTATTTATTATTATGTTACAGTTAATGCACAAAGTTAATTTTAAAATAGCCATGTTTATTTATATGCATCTCCTGTAAGAATCCAGGGAAGTGTTGACTGGCCTCTAGAGTCTCTCACCACACAGCAGGGTCTGTTTCATTCACTGCTGGATCTCATCAAAGACCTGTGTCTTTTTTTAGCAGACCTAAAGATACCAGACACACATGCTGGAAGAATCTGTGTTTGGGCAAACGCACTGAGATAAGTCCAGCATGTTTTTAGTAAACTTAGATTTAATACGCACTAATGCACTAAGATTTGTATAAAACAAAGCACATTTTTATGTGATTAATGTTTTGCTAATTTTTACAGTAACTTACAGCTAAAGTCAAATGATTAGCCCCCCTGTGAACTTGTTTTGCTTATTCAAATATTTCCTAAATGATGTTTAACAGAGCAAGCAATTCTTTACAGTATTTCCTATAATATTTTTTTTCTTTTGGAGAGTCTTATTTGTTTTATTTTGGCTAGAATAAAAGTAATTTTTATTTTCAATATTAATAGCCCCCTTAAGCAATATTTTCTTTTTGATTGTCTATAGAACAAACCACTGTTACACAATGACTTGCTTAATTACCCTAGCTTGCTGAGAATCATATTAAAAGTATCACACACTCTAAAACACAGTAACACTAAAGATCAGGGCTACTGACCAGGATAATCCTTGACAAAGCTCTTGTAGAGGTCAGCCAGCTTGTCAGGGCTGATGTAACGGCTGGGGTCATCAGGTGATTTGAAGTCCAGGTCGTATTTGCCACCTTTGTAGAACTCAGAGGCGGCCACATCCATGCCGATCACAATCTTGTCGGTGTAGCCAGCTTTGCTGATGGCGTTCTTCAGCAGCTCCAGAGCTGAAAAAGATAAAGAGTTGCTAAACCTTTTTGTGTTTGCCATCTGAAATGCACCGATTAAAATAATGCAATTAACATCTAGCAGGCAAAACATCTCGGTTATCACACATTTGCATTTTTGGAAGACGATATTTGTGCATTTTATAACACACACAGTGCTATTTTTTTAGGAATGCATGATATATCGGTGGCCATATTGATATCGGCAGATAAATGATTTTTTGATGTTATTATTATCAGATCCATAACAAAATTAGACCAATATCTATTGATCCGCTTAACATGCTACCTGGCTGACACTTTTTGTATTATTTTACTG
The DNA here is from genome assembly GCF_903798145.1 of Danio aesculapii. Classification (NCBI taxonomy): domain Eukaryota; kingdom Metazoa; phylum Chordata; class Actinopteri; order Cypriniformes; family Danionidae; genus Danio; species Danio aesculapii. Next base: position 25,546,317 of record NC_079457.1, read on the forward strand.
GTATTTTGATTTTGTTAATATTCAGTGACTTGTTTGTTTTATTTATGCTTTTGATTGTCAGGCCGTATATTTTATTTACAAAAAAGAATGTTGGCCATAGAAAAGAATAGCTGATTAATAAGGTTCAGAGATCAGTTCAAACTTTTCTAAATGTAAGGCTCTAAAATAAAATCAGCCATTCAATCTAGATGTTTGCAAACATGCAGAAAATGTCATATTTATATCGGCCTCCAAATCTAACAACCTATAGGTTATCAGTATCAATTAAAAATTCCATATTGGTGCATCCCTACTACTCTCAGTTAAATTAGTTTTACTGAAGCTTGATGTTTAAAAAAAAAAATTCTAAATGTTTAAGAAATAAGATAAGCTAAAATAAGAAGCTTGTTTACTGTAAATACTGCTATGATTCCTGTTTTATGCTTAACTTATACCTTAAGGTTATACTTAATTTCTGTACTTTCACTCCATTTCCAAAGAGAAAACTGTTATATATACACAGTTCTGTTTTTGTAATTTATGGCTTTGGCCATTTCACATAATTTGTGAATGATTTTATAAAATGCGCCTCATCGATCGACAGCTTATCAATGTTTTAATAGTGTTTAATAATATGAAATATATTTTCCGGAATATATTTTTCAATATGCACCAGGACTGAAACTCAAAAGGTTATCGAAATATTATGTTTCACTTATTGATATACATTTACACTTTTGAAAATGATCTCTTTGCCTTCATTTTTTAATTTAAAAAGGCCATGTGATCTGATAAGGGAAATTTTAAATGTACACATAATCCATGTAATACATATAATATCTGTAATACTGCAGAAAAAGTCATCGAAGTACGCAAAACAAATTATTAATATGTTCTACAGATATACAGTGTCTCTACATTTATAGTATAGCATAGTATAGTATAGCATAGCACTGATTTGCATTTTATTTAAACTTAAAAGGATAGTTCACCCAAAAATAAACTCATCCTCATGTGGTTCCAACACATCCAATTTCTTTATTGCACTGAATACAAAAGAATATAATTTGAAAGAAATTGTACACTGGTAGGCCTCAACATCCATCATAATAAAAAAAAATACTATGGAAGTCAATGTCTACAGGTTTCTAAATGTTTTCTAAATATAATATTTTCATACAAACATATTTCAACTCAATTACGTTTAAACAAGTGGAGAGTCAGTAAATGATAATAGAACTTATACAATCGTGTGAACTGTCCCTTTAAATGCTATGGCTGGGATGTACTTCAAGGTTCAATGCTTATTACACATAGGCTTTTAACCTTCAGGCACTTTTGAATTCCTGTCTAATGTTTACAGAATAAACATTAATACATCAAATTATACGAGTAAATAAAAGAGATAAATATTTAAACATTCACAAAGCTAGTAATTCAACTAGATGTGAGAAACTCTACAACATATCTCTCTCTTAAATGGGCAGATGTTATGACTGTGCTTCACAGGCAGTACAGAGGTCATGAGAATTCCCAGAATTCCCCAGAGGGAGAGCCACAGCTGCAGAAATCCACTAGCTTCAATTCAATTACACCTCTGGGCCAGATTTTAAAATGAAAACCAGTTGTTGTTTGATGGAAATCAATTAGTTTTGAAGGATGAAACCAGTTTAGGTAATGATTAAACTGGTTCAAGTGGTCATGTTTGTAAACTCACTAATCTATAATATCTAAATTTCCTTGAGATATTTCAAGTGTTGCGTACAATCTGTTTATTAATGTTACTTGATAGCTTATTTGGCTAGCTTAAAAGGATTCATTTGATAATAAATGCATATCATCATTCAGGTAGTTTACATTTAATTCTCCAATATGTGTTCTGTTTAAAATGCAGCTGAATTTACAGCAATCCACTTACTGTAGTATATACACTTTTAGATCTATTCCATAAAACCTGAAATATTATAGGTATCCACTACCAGTCAAGTTAAAATAAACTATTCTGCTCACCAAGCCTACAACGTAGAGCAAAACAAAAAGCTTTTTGTTCTATATTTGTATTTTTTTTACTTTAATAATTTGTGATTTCAAATTGGATTTTTGTCATCATTACTCCAGTCAATATATCCTTCAGAGATTACTCTAATATTGTAATTTGCTGTTCAAGAAAATGATCATCGTCACTACTATTATTATCAAAAATAATATGTTTTAACAGTTGTGTAATTTTTTCAGGATTCTTTGATGGTTGTTAAGATCTAAAGGTCATAATATATCTGAAGTAACATTATACACTATACCATTCAAAACCTTGGAGGCAGTGTCTTTTTTTCTTTGGTAAAGAAATCATTAATAATAATAATTAGGCATGGATGCTTTAAACTAAACAAATGTGACGATAAAGACATTTATAATGTTGCAAATGATTTCAATTTCAGATAACTGCTATGGTACTAATCTCTCTGTTCATGAAAGAACACTAAAAAAATTATATTAAGCCATTTTCAACAATAATGTTTTTTAAGCAGCAAATCACGGTAATAAGTACATTTTAAAATCTATTTAAATACAAAACATTTCAAATGGGTTTAAATTTGTACACTATACTAGTTTATTGGTCTATATATATATATATATATATATATATATATATATATATATATATATATATATATATATATATATATATATATATATATATATACATACATATACATATATACACACACACATATATATATATATATATATATATATATATATATATATATATATATATATATATATATATATATATATATATATATATATATATTTATTGTGGTTTCATTCTATATACATCCACATTGTATTGAGAAATATGTTGCATAACACACATCATCTTTTTTTTTTTTTTTCATTATGTTTTTTCTTCTTTATTTTCTCCCTCGCTCAAAAACGAATCAATGATTGTGGAGTTCAATATATTATTTTAGTATGGTTTAGATATTCTAATGGGTCATGAGACCATAGTATTAAAATACATGATCACTGTTACCTTGATGAAGGCAGTTATTTGCAAAAATGTGTAGGCGCAGTTTTAAGGCTTATTAATATTTTTCTACATTTTTGAAGTGCCTTGGACTAATTTTTGCTGTTTATTCTGATGAGTCTCTTACCCAAAGAGCACTAACACATTATTTAAGCTACCCCTGAGCACCTTTTGTTTGATTTTGGATTTTCATTCAAATTCATATTTGATATTTCTAAAATTTTGTTTTTGTTGTGTTGTGGATTAAATAAATACAGGCTTGGCTAGAAGAAGAGACTTTTTCCTTCCTCTTCAAAATGTTTTTTTAATCTTGCCACTTTTATTTTTTTACTTCTATTTTAATGGTAGTGTAACTTCCCTCCTACATTCTCTCACCTTCTTTGTTCTCAAGGATGTTGGGGGCGAAACCGCCTTCATCGCCCACATTGGTGGCATCTTTGCCGTACTTCTCTTTGATGACATTCTTCAGGTTGTGATAGACTTCAGCACCAATGCGCATGGCCTCTTTAAAGTTGCTGGCACCAACGGGCAGGATCATGAACTCCTGCATGGCCAGCTTGTTGCCGGCATGAGAGCCGCCGTTGATAACGTTGAAGGCCTTTGAAAACAGAAGAGAACAATAAAGCATCCACTGATGCAGATGTGACTAATGCATGGGTGTTTCCCCTCAAGATTTTCCAATAGGTTTTTATAATGGGTGTTTTTTTTTTAGTTTGAGAGTAAAATAAGACATTGATGATGTTTTTAAGCCTAATCTTCATACACCACAAACTCTCTTATCTAGCTACTTGCTAGAAACATAACTGCTTTAATAAGCATTTTTGGCATAAGCATTCAAATTGTAGATCAAAACATGTTAGTATCAATAGAAAACAAAACCCTTCTAAAAAGCCTACTTAAAATGTATAATATTTGTTACACGGTAAAAACAAAACTATATTCTAATAAAATAAATGCTGACTTTTAGCTTCCATCCATGTTTCAAATAAAACATAACATGGAATATTACAGCAATTTTACAATTTAAAAGTTGCATTATAGAATGTAAAAAAAGGAAAGAAATTATCAACTAAAAAGGAAGTTCCATCTAATGTGAATGAAAGTGATAACTCTTTAACAGACAAAAAGCTCTGACAAACTTCGTCTCATTCAGTCACATTACTTTTTAGGGGGAAGAAGCACATCTATAATTCTAGGATATGCATTTTAATTAAAACATTTTAATAAATATATGATGCTTAAAATATGCTTGTCAGTTCATATGAAACATTACAAAGTACAGTTGAAGTCAGAATTATTAGCCCCCCTGTTTATTTTTTTCCTCAATTTCTGTTTAACGAAGAGAAGATTTTTTCCAACACATTTCTAAACACAATAGTTTTAATAACTAATTTCTAATAACTGATTTATTTTATCTTTGCCATGATGACAGTAAATAATATTTTACTAGATATTTTTCAAGACACTTCTATACAGCTTAAAGTGACATTTAAAGGCTTAACTAGGTTAATTGGGTAAACTAGGCAGGATAGGGTAATTAGGCAAGTTATTGTATAACGATTGTTTGTTCTGTAGACTATCAAAAAAATATATAGCTTAAAGGGGCTAATAATGTTGACCTTAAAATGGATTTTAAAAAATTAAAAACTACTTTTATTCTAGCCGAAATAAAACAAATAAGACTTTCTGCAGAAGAAAAAAATATTATCAGACATACTGTGAAAATGTCCTTGCTCTTTTTGGGAAAAAAAAAAAAAATCAAATAAGGGCTATTAATTCTGACTTCAACTGTATATGATCACTCTTTACAATAAGGTTTCATCAAATAATGTACTTACTAACATGAACTAATAATTAAACGATACTCGTACAGCATTTAATAATCGTAGTTTACATGTACTAATGCATTATTAACATCCAAAGTCAAGCTTGTTAACATTAGTTAATGCACCGTGAGTTGACATGAACTAACAATGAACAACTGTTTTGTCATTAACTAACATTAACACGAGCAAATGCTGTAATAAATGTATTGTTTATCGTTTGTTCATGCGAGTAAATACATCAACATTCACTTATAAAACCTTATTTTAAAGTGTAAGCTAGCATATTTAGAGAAATCTGGATCATACTCTTTTCCTGAAGCTGCTTACTCTGTGTCCACCACAATATGTCATGTGCATTTGGTCAATAGAAATGCTTTGGCCACTACACATGACTGGTGGACGTTTTTCACAATGCTTAGATCCATTTAATCGATAATGAGATTTACTGTTGTTAAGTTTCATCATCGATTAGCTGTTGCAACCATATAAACGTATAGTAGAAAGTTCGATCATTATTCAGAGCACGTACAGGCACTGGAAGAATGACTTCAGGGTTGCCAGCGAGGTCTGCGATGTGGCGGTAAAGGGGGACGCCCTTCTCTGCAGCACCAGCCTTGCACACAGCCAGGGAAACGCCCAGGATGGCATTAGCACCAAACTTTGCTGTAAATTCAAGTAAGTGCATTTATTCACTTAACGAACACATCAATTACAGTTTTTATAAACGAGCACGAAGAGCAGTAATGAATTACACTTTCAAACAGAATAAGAATTTGTAACCATAATCAATCACTTTATCATATTAATAAGCTTACACTTGTTGTCTGTGCCATCCATATCGAGCATCAGCTTATCAATCTTCTCCTGTTCCAAGACTGACACGTTCTGTTCAAGCACAAGAGATTTATTACTCACAATATCCATCATTTTTCAAGATGCATGACACAAACTTCATTTAGTATATGCAACGTAACAGCATTCACAGCATTGTGGGATTAGAGGGAGGGCTTTATTTTTATAACGGTCAGCTAAATGCTAATAAATCACCCAAATGTTAGTTAATGCCCACAACAAGACACTTACCACTTCAAATAACGATCCTTAAAAGGTGCACTGAGCCAAATTGAACTAAAGCAAACATATTTGAAAAACACACACTCATAACCCGACAAGATCTAGCCACTTTTTGCAATCCCCGCAGTATCTACTAGACACGCCCCTTACTGCTGATTGGTTGCAATTGTTTTTCAAATATTAAGGGTCAGTTTCCTTATGTTTTCCCCTGAGACCTTCGTTCATGAACTTCAGAACACAAATTAAGATATTTCAGATGAAATCTGAGAGCTCTCTGACCCTCCTTAGACAGCAATGATCCAGAGACATTTATAGCAAGATTATTATAGTTTTACATTTTTTTAAATTTGCTGTAAAATGTGTAGTTTGTTTAATTAATGGTTTTGTTAGTTTTAATTTTTTGATTTTTAATTAGTTCTTAGACTTTTAGTAATTCTAGTTAAACAGAGTAAACAGAACCCATCCAGTGTCGACCAATGGGACACTATAAATTAGAATTTTATTTCAGTTAACAAATATGTGTTTTGGCCAATATATTTAGTTTTAGCTTACATTTGCTAAAATAACCTTGCTTATTATTATAAATATTACTTATTAAACTTATTCTTGAAATACAAAGCCGTTGGAATTGTTTTGGCTCGAGAGCTCCACTCTCATTCTCTTCCAATGATTTTTAGACATTAAAAACAGCTTTTTGTGCTGCTTGATGTTGCAATCTGCTATTTTCTTATTATATTCTTCTTCTTTTTATGTATAGTTATGAACACACTTATTTGTAGAGCAAGTAGTTTTTTCTGTGGTTTATTATTCCTAATCACTTCTTCCATAGGTGACTGAATTGGAGGTTCTAAAACAAAACTGCAAAAAAAAACAAGCGCACTTCCACAATGCCAAATAAGGTCAATAGTGAAGAAAAGTAACCAAAAAACATTGTCAAAACATTCCATGTGACTTCAGTGGTTTAAATGTAATCAAATTCCAAGTACACTTTGTGTGGCTAAACAAACAAACAAAACAGTAAAACAACTTTTTGTTTGCCAATATCTTCTGGGTCAGACTAGGGTGCACGTTTACTACGGCAATTCGGTGCTTGCGTGTCGTGCTGTTGACTAACAGCAAACACACTGTATTTCCTGTAGTAAATGCACATCCTGACCTGACGAGGAAGAAAAGACAAAAGAGAACAAATAAATGTTTACTTTTTTTGTTGTTGTTGCAGAAATTGCTCTTGAAGCATCATATAATTACAATTAAAGCACTGAAGTCACATGGTATGTTTTTCTGATTCCTTATTCGGACTTTGAATGCCTCTATGGAGGATGAGAGAGCGCTCAGATTTCATCTAAAATATCTTAATTTGTGTTCTGAAGATAATCGACAATCTCAGGGAATCAGAATGACATTAACTAATAAAATAGTTGTACATTTTTGGGTGAACTAACTAACCTTTTCATTCTCAAATAATCTAACAGTGCTTCTTTTGCATATTACGAATAACCACAGTTCACGAATAAGCAACAGTATGCATTAACATGTTAGTCAAAGAACAAATATTCCTACCTGGCTAACCAGACCAGGTGCAATTGTTTTATTGATATGCTCAACAGCTTTTGAGACACCTGCAGGGACACAAGCAGACCATCACTGATCCAGGCCAAGGAGTGAATGAACATGCAGAGCAGACACGAGTAGATGATCACAGAGCAGGTAGGAGCTGTATTGGACATCTGTGATCATCCATTAACACCTGCCGTTGTTAGTCGTCAAAGCAAACCCAAAAAGGCTCATGCCGCTTATGTGCTATTTCAAAAAGGGGGTTAAGTTCCTCACTTCAGTTAATACACACTCTAATTTACCTGATTACACAAAGCAGGGGCCAAGAACTCATTTACATATTTAACAGCTCTTTTTACCCCTGACAGAGGAGAAAAGAGGGCAGAGGAAACAGAGGATGAGAGGAGAAAAGGAAAATGTTGGAGAGCAAATGGACAAATGTTTGAAAAAAAAAAACTGTGAAAGGAAATGAAGTACTTCAAAGAAAATGATAAATAATTGTAATCCAATAAATAATTAGTAAATTCTGAATTTCATTCAGGATTTTAAAGAGCCCCTATAATGGGTTTTTGAAAATGACCTTTCATGAAGTGTGCAACACAGCTCTAAGAGAAGTGAACTATCCAACTAAGGCTTAAATCTGAACGTGCAGTGTTTAAAACTATTGATTCATCAATAAAAGAGTCGACTCATAGTGATTTAAATGAAATGCCACTGTAACAAATCTTTAGTTGTGTCGGCGTGACGTCGATACGGAACTCAAGCCCCGCTCGTTTGTTGCATGCGCAGACCTGGTAAAATAAAGCCCCCGACCACAAACAATGTAGACAGAAAAAAAAGGAAGACAAACACTGTAGCAGATCCTGGTTGAATCAAGTCACGTAGACGCTGTGCTCTAAAGTGTGAGGGAAAGTTAGTGTTATTTTCCCTACCCAAAGATGATGCTGTGAAGAGTCAGTGGTTGAAGTTTATTTTTGCAAAAATACCTTAGCATCATAGCCCCAGCCTTGAGCTGTGTTCCTGTCATTTTTCTGACGAGTGCTTCAGTAATCTACATGCTTACAACGGGGGATTCATCGGCCGTTTGTAAAAGAAAGGATCAAAAAAAGTACTATGGGACTTTTGCAGAGCTTGACAGGAAGGTTATCAGTACACAGTTCATGGATCAGTTTCTGCCTCCATTTTACATGTGTAAGTAAGTGTGATTAAAATGGTTGACTCCTGTTTTCTCTAGCTTGCAAATTATGCATTTAATTGTGTTTTGTTACTTGTAATCGCTCTATGCGGTATCTGGTATACTCTTTATATTCTCATATCTCGTCTAAAACCACATTGAAAACGTGGCACGTTCTGATGCACGCGTTTGTGAGCTCGCTATCCACTACTGTTTGTCATTGCTATGGCCATCGTCAGCTGTTCCTACACACATGCGGCGGTCAAGTTTCAAAATAGCTCAGCTTTTGTCACTGTGTGGATTAAAACTGAATGTGTGTCACTGTTTTTACTTATGGTTAAGTATAGAGCAATATGCTGGATTAAACTGCATTGCTTTAATGCACTCCTGCATTAGGCTCACACATACACTCTGCACTCTGACTACTTCAAAATTGTTGAGAAGCCGTGGTGGGTATTTCTCTCTGTCTCGCGCTGAACTCAGTCGACCAATCTCAACAGACTGTGTCATATGACTAATTAGCGCAGATTAGCAACTCGCTAATGAGGGGTTTGGGAACCATATGATTCATTCAGCGATTCATTTGAAGTCGTTGGAATAATTAGGTAAAAATAAATGCATATTATAAGACAATGAGTGTTTTTTGACCTTGCATTCTGCCTGTTGTTGGAGACCCCCAAAACCAAAATATGACCTTTTATAATGCAAAATAGGGGCTCTTTAATGACATGAAATGATATGGTATTTATATAATCAAACATTTATTACCAGTTAAACATTTATTATTAATACCATTTATTATACATTTTCTGATTAAAATGCATTTAAAATGTAACATTTCTGTTGTGTCAAAACAAAGTCATTAGTTCAGTCTTCAGTGTCACAATCCATCAGAAATCATTTCAAAAATAATTTGCTGAAATAATATAGTAAGAAATAATTTGCTTCTCAAGAAACATTTTAATATAACTATCACTACTATAATTATTGAAGTAAAAGAAGTCTGTGCTGCTATTTCTTTCTGAGATATTTGCTAAAAGTTCTAAATAATCTAATTATTTGAAATAAGAAGCTGGGCATTATCAATTTACCCCTTTTAGAACAAATTAATTAATAGTTTTGTCAAGTCATAATGCTCATAAACATCTCAACCATCTTTATACATAAATATAAAAGTTCATACACATATGAAACAAAGTATATATAGTTACAACTTAAACTACATTCCAAAAGATTTATAATTAGATAAAGATGTTTTGCTATTTTAAATCTACAAAACCTACAAATATCTGATATACAAACCTTTGCCCAGATAGCGTGTCTTGTCATTGTCACGGAGTTCAAGGGCTTCGTAGATGCCAGTAGAAGCACCACTGGGCACTGCGGCTCTGAAGAGACCTGTTGAACAGTAAAAGAATAAATATATTCCCCACTTATTTCATATGTACATTAACCCTTTTGATTTTCTTTTCAAATAAATGTGTCTCCTTAATTGCCCACCAGAATCCTAAGGTGATCGATCATATAAGAAATGAGGGCATATAATTATCACAATGAGGATTATTCGGTAACACTTTAGTTTAGGTCATAATTCATGCCATTTACTACTGGCTTATTACCTTTCTAGTATTAAGATATAAACTGTTCATTAGTAGTTATAATGTATGATCATATTCTGGATCCATAATCCTACCCACAACCTAAACCCAACTTCTACCTTACTAACTATTAATTAGCAGCTAATTAGTAGTTTATTAAGCTAGTAGTGTTAGTTAATGGTTTGTTAATACTGTCAATTGTGACCTAAACTAAAGTGTTACTGATTGTTCTTCAATATATGGTCTCTGATATCATTAAAAGAAAAACATTATAAGAAAACTTATAAGCAGGAATCCTCAAATCTATTCTCGATCACTTAAACTCAACATGGAAACTGATGTCAAGGGGGTTTTCCTCTTATTATGTAACGAACTGAGAAAAAAAAAAAAAACACCCCTGATTGAGGCTGGCACACGTGCGTTACAGGATGGCACATTTCAACTCCAAGTGTGGCAAATCTGCACATGCATATTCAATCAGCCTGGCTCACTGAACATAAGTCGATTGCCAGAGCGTACAGATGAAAATGGATTTAAAGCTTAACCAAAAGCCCATCATTTATTACAAAGGGAGTCTGTACTGAAACCATTCATTTTCACCAAGCAAATGAAGAATACCCAAACCTACAAAATGAGTTCAATAATGCCGAGATTTGTTCCATGTGACATTATCTGGTTTAAAAGGGTAGTTCGCCCAAAAAAAGATCATTTATTAAATTCAAGCTTATTTGTAAAGCGTTTTTGACAATAATTATTGTTCCTCACCAGGGCTGAACAATATATAGTTAGAGTATTGATATCACAATGTGTGTATCCGCAATAGCCACATTGCAAGATGAAATGATTTATTAAAGGTTAAAAGTATAGATATTATTAAATATTATTATTTATAGGATGATGACCATGTTATTTTGCATTTTATTGTTCAATTTCTGTACTTAAACACTGTTAGACTAGTCAAAAAACCATAAAGCCCTGTTTATTTATTTAATTATTTTTGCTTGTCATTTATTATCATTTATGGAGATGCACCACACAGGAAAAGGCTCCTTATTCCAGTCTGAATTAAGGAAATCTTTCCAAATAGATCTAATCAAATCATCTGGTGAAATTATATTCATGGCCATATATATTATGACAAAACAAAATATTGCAATGTGAGATTTTTCCAATAGCATTCAGCCCTGTTCCTCACCTTTGAATTGCTCCAAAGTACTTTGAGTTTATTTATTTTTTAATCCTTTTTTATTATTATTATTATGCAAAAAGTGAGAATATACAATCATAGTACACTATAAAGAAAATGAACAAAAAACATTTTGAAAAAAGATAAACAACAACAAAAAAACAGAAGGGGAATAAACATCACGTATTAAAAATAAGATTATATAATTGACTAATTTCAGTTGTTTTTAAAGCCCTTTTTTGTAAAAGAGTTGGAAATAGTTTCAAAGTAATAATGCATTTCAGTAAGCAAAATATTTTTAAAAAAGTTTTTTGATTAGTAAATTTATATTTAAGTATACTAAAATGTGTTAATAAGATAAGAAGATTAAGGAAATATGTTTTCTATTTATGTGAAGGTTATGTTTTGTAATAAACAAAACCAAACTACTTTGAGTTTGTCTTAGTTTTGTACTTTTTTTGTACAGTTTGAACCGTTTTTTATGCAAAAGATAACCTGTTGGAAACCAGTAACCATTTACGGAAACACTTTATTTTGATGGTTTATTTAAGTATTAGAAGACTGTCTGCTTAATATCTGTTGATACTGCTCCTTCAACAGACATTTAGCTGACTATAAGAAACTTTGTAAGTACATGTCAACTTACACTAACCCTAACCCAACCGTCTACTTATAATCTAATGGAAACTAGTTGGTATGTAGATGCAATGTAACTTAAATTCAACAAACGGACCATCAAAATAAAGTGTGACCCCATTTACAATCACAGTATTTATTTTCCATTTTCAATATATCTTCTAAAAAAACACCCCTAATACGCAAACTGGATTAGAACAAATCAAGGCTGAGATATTTGGGTGAATTTTCCTTTTAATATGCTGATCCAATCATCATAATAGTAAGCACCAATACAATAAGACAGCTTCTTAGAAATCGTGCACCTAAACTCAGCTGTATTTCTCCAGCCCAATTTAATAAAAACAAACCCTTTCAGCTGCGCTCAAATACACACAGACAGATTATATATGGGTGAGTGGTCTCCACTTGTTTTCATTTGGGACAGAGGGGAAAAGTACAGGAACATCAGCAGAGGATGAACATTCATTCTGCACATTAATTCTTATAAAAACCAACTTCATCTTTCAGACTGAAGTGTACAATAACCTGGCAGAGTATGCCAACTCCATCTCTCTTTTTAACACAATCTGGCAGGAGTGACACTCTACATATTTGTTCTCCTGCCAGCCTTAATCTTTCAAAATGATCATTCACTAAACATAATTAAGATTCTGGGAAATGTGTTAGAGGCCAGAAAACAGGGCATTGGAGTAAAAGCAAGTTCTGAAAGAAAGATATCCTTTGTTATGAGAGAGCAAAACATTAATATGTGGCAAACTGTCTGGATGTTTAGTGTTTGTACAATTTTAGCATCACTTTTGATCATATGCACAACAAGTTTGCATTTATTTTGAAAAAATTTGAAATAAAATCAGTAATATTGTAAGATATAAAGACACTTTAAAATAGCCGATGTTTTAACACATGCTGAAATCGAATTGAACCCTGGTATGGCAAAACTGATTTTGGTGCCGCCATTATACCAGTCTTCAGTGTCACATGATCCTTCAGAAATCAATTTATTATGCAGTTTATTATGCAAAGGTTTATTTAAATGGCATTGCCTAAGTGCTACTTAATAAATATATAAAAAGCTGTTGTGTTTTTTTCATAAATAGAAAGTACAAAATAACCTTTGCTTAATAACATTAATTTGACATCAAACTTAAACAGTACTATCCATTACTGTGTGTTTATGTGCAAAGCACCATACTGCAGCAGTGCAATGTAAGTGGTATGTATTACTCTGGCTATTTATAACCATCTACCACCCGATACGTCGACTCTGAGCTATTGGACACCATCATGAGGGCCTGAATAGGCAGAGAGCCGCTCAGAAGCAGCTCACCCATGTGGAACTGCCACAGCATTCAGACTGTACGCCCCAATAACACTACACACAATGTCAATTACTGCCGCTTTGTATTGATGTTGAGCTTGTAATGGACTGTTCAGCACTGGTGATGGACAAAGCTTTTTATCTCTAAAATGGTCTCATTTTATGCGTTTCCTGACATGTGCTCATGTTACAAAATAGATGAATCGATTAAACTTCTTGACAGAATTGTCAGGCCGATATTGTGCATATGAAACTCTTTTTTTTGTGGTAAATAATAAAGAAAGGTGTAAAACATTAATATTTTTTTGCAGGACATACCTTTTTTGGTGTAAAGATCAACCTCCACAGTGGGGTTTCCACGGGAGTCAAAGATTTCACGAGCGTGGATCTTCAGGATGGACATGTTGCAGTTTCTGAGTAGAAAATAACATGGTAAAAACAAGACGAATCATTAGTTTTTAACACAAAAAAAAACACAAATATGGTTCAGATACACAATATATTAAACGGATTTACCAAACTGGACAATATTAGAGATTTTAATCATTTGTCTGCATCAGCCAATATTGAATATTAAACAACAAAATTAGATCTGAGCTTTCACATTTAGTCTTAGTTCATTTATTTTATTTTGAATATATTAATATATATTTAATATATTGTTAATAATATTATATATTTAATATAATTTTACATATTTTTTAAAACAATGTAATAATTTATAATTTGTTATTTTATTGTTGTAATTTATAGTACTCGTTATATTGTTTTTTTTTTTTTTTTATATTTGCTGAAATTTAAAAAAAATAAAACTTTTTTAGATTTTAAGTTTAAAATATATATATATTTCAGATCTTGTGGTAATTTCTCTACTAACAAATTATAAAACTACAACTACTACTACTACTGAAAAAATGATTTGTTTTTTGGATTTATTTTTGTTGACAAAAATGTATAATATAATATAATATAATATAATATAATATAATATAATATAATATAATACCTCAAAAAATATTATACTGATATACTTTGAGGTACATATTAGTCCCTAAAAAGTAGCATTTGAAAAGGTACCGTCCCAGTTTGTACATTTATTTCTGAAAGTGCAGGAAATGACTCAACTAATCCAAACTGAGTCAAAGATGAAGCTGGTACTCAAATATTTCATCATGTTACATCAGCACACACTCTTTCATATGATTGGGAGTTTCAGTAAATGCATTCATGATGGGACTTAAAAGAAGTTTAAACTGAGTAATCCACTCCATTTTGACAGTCAACATGAGCAACAGGTACCTACAGTTGAGAATAAACTTTACAACTTGCAGGCAACCATATCCCGCTCAACAGCCAAGAAAAGCAGAGTCTTTCAGCTGTCACCACCTGTTCATCTAAATGCAGCTGTACTGGACATTTGGGGTTAAAAAATAACACTTAAATCCTTTTTTTTTTTATAAAGAAAACTATTCTGAAGCTTCTGTGCAATGAAATGACTCTTTTTTTATTTGCACAGACAAACATTAATATCTTAAAAACCCATATTTTAGATTTTCCAGAAATTCACACAAAACCATTTCTTTCCCTCATGGACATCACAAGACTCATTTCCTCATCCTCACCATTTCCTGCGCAGTCAACATGATGTGCTAACATATAAAACCACAAAAAATATCCACCTCATTTGGACCAATGGAAAATCCTATAGCCTTAAATGTCTGTGGAAACTTCCCACTGGCCACAACACAGTGGGGTTGGGTCAGCTGAGACAGACAGTAACAAGTGAGCGGCCACCAGTCTGCAGTGGCCAGAAAAAAATGTGTTGCTTTCAATTTTAAACCATCTGACAATGAAAATAGCATATTATTCAGCAAATAAACATCAGTATTCAGTTGTAAACATCAGTATAAAATAGGTGGGGTGGTAATACTAACATCTGTCACCTTAACAATCAAACATAATTCATTTAGACTAAAATAAACGTGTTTAAAAGACCCAAAAAATAAGTTACACGCCTTTCTAATATCTGATGTCAAACTGTGACTCGTTTCAGTTTGCTAACAAAATTCATAGTACTAGACCAGCTGTAACCCAAGACGAATTACGTCCTTTTTGAATGAACGATGAAATAAATCAATTTGTCACGTAAAAAGCTGTATTCCTTTCTAAAATGATCTAACATTTGTCTGACAGAAATGTTACAGTATTAAAATGAACCGAATACTCCTTCCAGAGGACGTCATCGCACGACAGCATCACCTTCATCACTTATTACATAACTCAGTCCAACATCATCCTCGCTCACGACCGCTGATTTAGCACGTTTAGCAATTTATTTTGTTCACGCCAGATGCATCAAACTGCTAATAGGCAACAGCTAAAATAAGTACTCTGTGTTGACCTTACCTTATCTGGCCTAACCAGCGCAAGGGCAGTCGAGTGTTGACCGTGGTGCAGAGCAGAGAAGGCAGGAGGCTGCTGGACTCGTGCACTATTAAGTGTGTAGGGTATCAGGAAGCTGTCAGAGCGAGCGCCGTTCTCGTGTTGTGATTGGTTAGTTTCTGGTCACGCGCTATGCTAATGAGCTTGCATGGCGAAAAGCACGTTTTCAACTGGCAAGACTCCGCCTTCGGTTAGGATGCGGAAATTTAATTCATTGATTAAAAGCGTTTATTTATTGTATTTGTAGTTGGTATAGGGATTTACAATTATGTTATAGGAGGTGTTAGTGGCGAATGTCGGGTTTGGAGATTTGTGGTTACAGTGTTTTGGTGTTTATCTAGTGGAAACTGGTGCATTGTGGAGTACGTGCAAAGCATCACCTCTACCAATGATGCGTCATAGTGAACGTGCACTTGAGTGAACAGGAATTGATTGGACGTGGCAGCTTTGATGTCATTTCTTTTTAGCGCAGTTTATTTTGTGATTTATAAACTTGTGTTAATTCGATTTCTTCTTATTATTCGATTATTATTATTATTATTATTATTATTATTATTATTATTATTATTATTATTAAGTAGTAGTAGTAGTGGTGGTGGTGGTCTAGCAGTTATTGTGATGATGGCAATCTCTCAAAAACGTTTATTTATATACTAGTGTTGCTTAAATGACACTAGAATATATTTAAAACTATAATCTTTTATTTTATTTAGTGCTTTTATCTTTGTAAATAAAATTTACATCCCCCTAAATGTTATGAAGATGGTTACCTACTTTTTCTTTATTGAGCATGTTATGGAGATGTGGACAATAAGCGTTGCTACCTTTCCCTCAGATTTTCATTGTCATTATCTTGTCAAACGCACACTATGGAGCTGCAAGTGATGCTGTGCTGTTTCTAGCTTCCTCAATGGCAGCCTCTCGCACGGAATGACCTTGAAACACAAGAGATTATAGTACGCCATCTTCTGGATGCTTACAGGTCAAACACTTCGAACGTTTTTATTTCTCTCCACAGCTATGCAGTACATTTGAGTGTGTGTATAATGAGTGTGTATGTTTTTCTGGTTATAAATGACATTTTGTAAAGCCTGTGTGTCATTTTAACATTCGTTCATTTATTTTATTTTCAGCTTAGTCCCTTTATTAATCAGGGGTTGCCACAGCGGAATGAACCACCAACTTATCCAGCATTTTACACAGCATGTTTTACGCAGCGGATGCATTTCCAGCTGCAACCAAACATTGGGAAACGCCCATACACTCTTGCATTCACACACATACACTACGGCAATTTAGCTTATTCAAATCACTTATAGCACATGTCTTTGGACTGTGGGGGAAACCAGAGCACACGGAGGAAACCCACGCTAACATGGGGAGAATTTGCAAACTCCACACAGAAATGCCAACTGACCCAGCCGGGGCTTGAACCTGCAACCTTCTTGCCGTGAGGCGATCATGCTACCCACTGCGCCACCATGACGCCCATCATTTTAACATTTTGTACAAAGTACATAATTGTTTGTGAGAATACTCTAAAATATTATGGAAAGAGCTACAAGAGAAATAATGCTAAAAGGACCAAAGCCATTAAAGTTAGGTTTTCCAAGACATTTATACTCACCAAGGTTGAATTTAATCAACAGTACAGTAAAAACAGTGACATTTAATTTCTCCACATGATTTTCTATTTTATTTTTTCCTTTTATTAAAATTTTAATATATGAAGGGGCAGACATAACCAATAATCGAGGTAAGCAGCCACTTAGGGCCCCGGGTGAATTAGGGGGCCTCAACTAATGGCGTAGCAATCGAAGGGGGAGGGGGGGGGGGATACATCACATTTAGAGACAGACCATTTGGAAACAGGTGATTCATAATCATATAAACGTAAACATTTGGATTTCATACAGCTACCTTCCCACTTTTAAGATATCCACTATGCCCCTGGCCCTGACCAATACCAGGAATATGATTTATTAATCATATAGCTCTTTTATAAATTTTCTATCATATGTTGTTAAAATTTGTCTATAAGATAATAAGACTATTAAGATTTTAATGTTTTTACTTCTTTTCAACTTTCTCTTTCAAACACCTGTCGGATGATGAGCACTGTGAGCTTGTTTAGAGAGGGCCTGCTCAGATAAAATATAATTTCACAGTGAACAGTGATGGTCGCCTATTCACAAAATGCAATTATTCAGTTCATATGAAAAATGGTGAAAAGATTAGTTTGATTGACGGTAATTAAATTTGATTTAATTTTACATTAAGATAATACAGCAGTTTTAAGTCAGAAATTGATACACAAATATTAAAATCTAATCACAAATATGGCTGATAAACTATATTGTTAGTTTGTGAACTTATTTTTTTTTTCACTTGTGAAATAAATGTATTAATTTTACATTAAGAAAATAAAGGTTCCACTTTAAATATATTTTAAACTTGCGGTTTATTTACAAGGGGTGTCATGGTGGCACAGTGGGTTGCATGATTGCTTACAGCAAGAAGGTCGCTGGTTTGAGCCTCGGCTGGGTCAGTTGGCATTTCTGTGTGGAGTTTGCGTGTTCTCCCTGTGTTTGTGTGGGTTTTCTCTGGGTGCTCCGGTTTCCCCCACAGTCCAAAGACATGTGCTATAGGTGAATTGACAATTTAGTCTACCAAATTTACCTATACCACGTCTTTGGACTTGTGGGGGAAACCGGAGCACCCGGAGGAAACCCACGTGAACATGTGAAGAACGTGCAAACTCCAGACAGAAACGCCAACTGACCCAGCCGAGGCTCAAACCAGCAACCTTCTTGCTGTGAGCGACCTTTTTTCACCGTGTCGCCCCCCTGATTATATGTTTGTTATAATGTTTATTCCTGCACTGTAAAAAATTCTATGATCAATTAGATATGAGATATGTTTTTACTTCATTGTAACTTAGCTAAACTGAGTTAATCATGTTCTAACTTAATTTCATAAGTTATGCAAGCTGTTTTAAGTCAGTTTAACAAAATAGAAGTTCAATGGACTCAGAAGGTTAATTTGACTCAGCTTAAAAAATTAAGGTAACCAGGATTTGTTTACATATTGTGACTCAAATCTGCACATTTTTTGTGAAGGACATAAATTTATTTGAGGACTATTTAGTTAATTTGATTAAAATAAATGTAGTTAATTATTATTGTTTAAGGTTAACTTAAAAATTTTAAATATTAGATAATAAATGTCATTACAGGCTCTTTTGATCAACTGAATACATGCTGGCTGGATAAAGTTAATAAAAATATTTGCTTTAAAATTAGATTATATTTACAATCTGGGTGTAAATGCTATTGTTTTTACTGTGAGCTTCTTGGTTTATTATTTGCTACTTCATCCATAACCTCCCAAAAATAATTTCATATAGAAAAAGATATATATATTTATTTATTTGTCTATACAGTCTAGATACTTATTTTTTGAGTCCCATTCTGTGGCATTATAGATCTCTATTTGTATTAATAACAATAATCAATTCTTTGATTACACTGAAACATTCTCACATCTTACAATTACATGTAGTTTTTATTTTCAAACCAGTGAAGTTCAACAAGGCTTAAGGCAATTAAAAGAGTAATATTGCTTGTCTTATTAGTGTCAAATGCTGCAAAATGAGCCTTTTTTATTTTCCATCCAATTATGCACCAATCAACTGCAAACAACAACAACACCAACAACAACAACAAAAAGTTAAACACATTAACCAGTCAGTACCATAGCATTTCTGTAAGTTTGAAAGTTCTCTAGTACTACATTCATCAACATATGTATCTGTGTAACTTTATCTTTCTGTGAACCCTTTTTATACATATAATTAAACCTTTGACCTCTACGATTTCCCCTTTACTCTGAGGACCTCCTTAAATTCTACTGGTCTGTTTGAAGTGGTTTCCAACAGTGCTGGGACATCCAAATGCTTTCTTGTTTTTGTTACTTGTTCTAAAACATCACTGTCATCTTTAGAACAACTACACAACTAGTATATTTATAAAAAGAATATTTTACAATTAAGGTTTAGTGTTTTGAAATAAGAATGTAATATCTACCTAAGATTTTTTTTAAATGCACTGTTCATGTTTTGTTGGTCATTGGAGTTCCTCATGTTGTCTTCTAGTTTCTTCCATAACTTCCGCTTCCCTGGAGAATCTGTTTAAACATGTTTCGACAGCTGTCATACATGTTAGTGGCTTTCTGGTCTGTTGAACATCTGTATTCATCACTGAAACTGGTTTACTGTTCAGTACAAGATGTATTGTTTGATTTAGCCAGGATGCAGGTTTGAGTTGTAACACCTTACTAATATATGACATGTTTTCTTTGGAAAAGTCATAGTCGCCCCTTGTTGTCACCGAGTTATGCACCTCTTTGAAATTGTTTATTGCGTAAATGTACTTTTGTAAGGGGACAGACACATGTTGATCCATTTGCATGGTTTTAATACAAAGACACTCACACAAATGAACAAAGCTGGAGGAAATTCCAGGAAACAGATTTGTAGAGAGGCTGGATTCAAGGCAGGCAGTAAACAGTCAAGGATCATAAACAGATCAAGGACAGTGCAGGCAGCAAACTATCGAAAAAAAAAAAACAGCCAAAGTTGAAACAAAAGTATGCAAAAACACAGGGAAAACAAATCAGCATTAATGACAAGGACAAATCACAACTTCACACTGAGGTATGGGAGAAACAAGCAATAAATACTGGAGATAATTGGAATCAGCTGTGGGGTGATAAGTCCCAGACATGAGGAGGAAATGATGGGATATGAAGTCAGAATGGTTCCCGATCAAATCAAGGGTGACTGGTGGTCATGAAAGGAAGGACCAGATGTAGTGTTCACAACACTTAAAATTAAAAGTTAAATAAAAATTTCTGTAATTATTTCTTGGCGAATCTCACTAATACTCACTTTTATAATTGTATTAAAAAATTGATTCATTTTTATTTATTTACTTGCTTATTTTTACGTTCTAACACTAAAACTGCTCTCTTTTTGTATATTCGAAAATGGCTTTGACTTACTAATACTAATACTTTTGATTGATTTATTCTCTAGTCTTTCTACTTTTTCTATATAATAATATTGAAAATGCTTTGATATTCCAACACTAACATCTCTCCTTCTGTATTTTATTATTATTATTATTATTATTATTATTATTATGATTATTATTATTATTATTATTATTATCATTATTATTATTATTATTATTGTATAATATGACTAAAGAGTGCCATATTTTCAAAATCAATGTTTTAACTTCAGGTGAGTTAAGAAATCAATATTTGGTGGAATAACCCTGATTATAATTCAAAACATTTTGACAAATTAGCATTTTCTGATGAATAAATGTACTAAATGACAATACTGTATATGCATATGTTGGAAGAAATGTTATCAGACATTCCTAAAAAAAAATTAAATAGTAGCATTTTACTCAAACCTACACCAAACAAATCAAAATAAATCAAGTAAATACAACAAATGAAAAACAAATACACCAAAGTCAAGAGAAACAAGAGATTTTAAATACGTTTCTGAATGCACTGTACAGTGCTCAGCATATACACCCCTCACAAATATATCTTTTAAATTCATATTTTAATAGGAAGCTATACAATATTATATTTGTTCATATACACCATTAATCAGCACTTAATTTAATAGGAAGCTATACAATATTATATTTGTTCATATGCGTCATTAATCAGCACTGAAGCCAAATCTGGAGCTTATCTAACAAAATAACTCATTTAGTATTAGTTATTTTGTTAATAACTAAATTAGTATTTAAAAAAAAAAAATACTAATTTTCAAAAGAGGAAAAATCAAGAATAAAATAAAAAATAAAAATAAAAAATATAAAAATTGAACAATTTAGCTGAAATACTTTTTTGCAATATTTTTCTTGAATTTAATTGTATGATCTTTCAATTTCTAAATATATTTGGTGTCTAAAATATTGTTTTACTAAATATATCTGTTTAATAAATCTGTTTTGTTCAAATGCACCAATATATATTGTCTACATTCACTGAAAAATTGATAAAATATTCATTTTCAAAATGGGGTGTACTCATGCTGAGCACTGTGAATAGGCTACATTTTTGTTTTTACCACATTACATTGACTAAGTCTCCAAATTCATTAAATGTAAATTATGTATAAACCAATAAATAATTGAGTATTTTGAGTAAACCCTTAAGAGATATATTTAATTAAAGGTAACTGAGAACCCCCTCACTCAACCTAACAAAACCAGAAATACCTGTTGTTAATGCATGAGCACTACAACCTCCTCAAACATTTATTTGCCAGCACACCAAAACTTCACTAAAATGACCGTGTTGCTACACGCCTTTGGTATTCTGGGTGTACACTATTGCAATCAATGTTACCCTCAGTACCGCTTTACTCTGCCGTGAACGAGAAAACAGCATGAGAAACAGTTCAGAGCGCAGGCAGCATCACAATCACAGAGCATGGAGCAGCTGACTCTAGTCCTACTATTCGTCACTTCGCTGAATTTTGCGTCGGCTGGAGTAGATGGAGATTATTGGACATATTCAGGTAAGTGTTTTCTTTTTTATTTTCTTTCTTTCTTTCTTAAAAAAAAAAAAAGATATTTACATCTATGGCCGGACTCTGCAGCGCACATGATAATTTGTGAGGTAATGTAGAGTAATGATGGCTATTATGCTTATAACTGTTCACGAAGGTCTATAAACACATATTAAATACTTTACTACTGGTCTTACAGTGGCAGTTGTACAAAGGTTTATTTTTGGTTAAATGTCGAGACTAACTATTCTGCTGGTGGTTAGATATAATTATTTATTAAAATAATTACTTTAAAATAGATTTACTGAGAAAAGGAACCATATTAGCAAAAGAAACAGTTTTACCCGGTCAACAAAGACGCACAGCTCAGTTTTCTATTCATTGTATTAATTTGATGTAAATTAACAGTTTTATTAATTATTAATTCTTTATTAATGTGCTGAGTTGTATAGAGACTTTTTTAAATCGATTAACTATAGGCAGTGTTCCTGCCTTTTGTGATTTGAAGATATAAAATAAAGTGATGCATAATGTGCTTTTTTTTACTTTTCTTTATGATTAGCCATATTTGTAAATTGACCATATGATTATGCTTATCTCCTCACTCGATCGACATTCTTGTCTGTGTTCAAAATCACCCCCATACCCTCACTTATCTATTCCTACATCAGTCGACTAGCATGTTGTGTGCTACAAGGCTGTTGTATTTGAATCTCAGCAGCAAACATAAGAACGTTCCCACCTGGTTCTTGTTGGTTATTTTTAGTCACCAAATAAGAACAACCTGAACATTCTCTGCAATGTGTGTGTGTGTGTGTGTGTGTGTGTGTGTGTGTGTGCGTGCGTGTGTGTGTGTGTGTGGACCCATATTGGCACTTTTATTCAAGTCAACTCAAGTTGAGCTTTATTGTCATTCGGCTACATATGTGGACACAGAGTAGAACAAAATGTCATGTCTCGCAGGACCACAGGTGCTCCATAAATAAACGTTAACATAAATATGAAGACTACAGGACATATAAGCTATTTAAAAAAAAAAAAAACCAATATATTTATATACCATAAATAAACATATTTATTATGCGAATTTTAAAAACCTATATTTACGATGCATATTAGTACATAAAGTGTACACATTAGAACCTAAAACTTACTAATGTCTACCTTTTGATCATAAAAGTGCCAGTATTTAGGTACGAGTGTATATATACCTTTCAATAAGGGTACCACCCTAGTGAGAACTTTTGTACCTTTATTTCTTTGTGTAAGTGAGGGTGGAAACACAAAACAATCTGGCAACCAAACATTATTAGCTGGGTCATTAGTGCTGGCTGATTATTTATTTTCTTTGAAAATTCCTTGCAGTTCCTAGTATGTATAAACCTTATTAAACAATTTAATAATCAATTACTAAAACCTATACTTGCATGGTGGAAAGAAGGTCACTGGTTTTAGTCTCAACTGCGCAAGGTGGTATTCCTGTCTAGAGATTGTATGATCTCCATGTGTCTGTGTGGGTTCCTCTGGTTGCTCCGGTTTCTCCCAAGAATCCAAAGACATGCAGTACAGGAGAACTGGATAAATTGAATTGGCTGTCGTCTCTCTCTCTCTCTCTCTCTCTCTCTCTCTCTCTCTCTCTCTCTCTCTCTCTCTCTCTCTCTGACTCACTCACTCTCTCTCTCTCTCTCTGTGTGTGTGTGTGTGTGTGTGTGTGTGTGTGTGTGTGTGTGTGTGTTTGTGTGAATAAGAGTGTATGTGTGTTTTCTAGCACTGGGGGTTCACAAGTTATTGTAGTCTCAGTGCTGAGTTGTGGCTGAAAGGGCATCCGCCACATAAACAACATATGCCTAAGTAATAAACATTACTTAGTAATTGGCGGTTGATTCCACTGTGGCGACTAAGGGAGCTGAGGGAAAGTGAGTGACTGTTTGAAAAATGGAAGAACGGATGTTTCAGCTCTAGCCCCATCTTCTGGCATGACATGGAATTCATTGTATTGTTATTATTTTCTTTTGGCCAGTCTAACATACCAAAATGTAAACCCTTGCAGACCTCCTTTAATCCAAAACAATTATAATGCTGCTTTGACTGTCACTACTACGGTTTTAAGAACGTAGGAGGCTATTAAGACAGTGTTTGAGTCTTTTCGCATTTAAAACCCGGTAAACATTTGCACAATTACTAGCTTGTAACCTAACTTTTATCATTATTATGGGAAAATCTAAAATCTTATTTAGTGGTGCAGGTGAAACTCTGAACCCAGAAAAATAATTTGTTATGGGTTCCCTAGAGCAGAGTTTCCCAACCCTGTTCCTGAAGGCACGCCAACAGTACACATTTTCATTCTCTCTCTAATCAAACACACCTGAAACAACTCATCAGAACATTAGAAGAGACTCCAAAACCTGAAGTTAATGGGTCAGATGAGGGAGACATCCAAAACATGAACTGTTGGTGTGCCTCCAGGAACAGGGTTGGGAAACACTGCCCTAGAGATTTTCAAATATGTTAAAGTATCAAGTTATAATTACCACAGAGCTTATTTGCACTCATCAATTGAAAATCCCCACCATAAAACCCCCGTAAGAAAATCTTGACCTTGAAGGTTCCAGGTTCTGTCATTATTTCCCCACCACTCTATTTGAATACCTATTCTCGAACCCACTGCCCAACATTAGCTATCATTAGTGTTTTATTGTGTACATGAGGAATTTGTCGTACTCTGCCTAAATGCCTCACTTGTCTTTTTTTATAACAGGAGAGCTGGATCAGAAGCACTGGGCAGAAAAATATCATGACTGCGGTGGCCAACAACAGTCTCCCATTGACATACAGCGGCGAAAGGTGCGATATAATCCACGAATGCAACAGCTTGAGCTGACAGGTTATGAAGACATCCGTGGTTCCTTTCTCATGAAGAACAATGGCCATTCTGGTATGAACTGTTTCATCTGAAATGGAGATTGTTTTATATGTATTGGCATGCACCACATGCAGTATATTTTTTTGTCACCATCTTGTGTCAAAAAGTCCAAAAACATTTTTTCTAAGTTTTATTTTCTTTTTGTTTTACTTTGCATATTAAATTAGATTTCTGTGGATTTAGCCCGAAATTGTGTTTGTGTTTGACAGTGGAAATTCAGCTGCCAAGCACCATGAAGATTACCAAGGGGTTTCCACACCAATACACCGCCATCCAAATGCATCTGCACTGGGGAGGCTGGGACTTGGAGGCCAGTGGATCAGAGCACACAATGGACGGCATTCGCTACATGGCAGAAGTATTTACATAATTCAATTTAGTTCAGTGCATGGAGGCATAAAAGAACATTTAGACATGTCCTAGTTGTAAAAGGCATTGTTGTTTTCTTCAGTGACTGTAGGGGCTTATCTTTTCAAGTGCTGCTGGACATATGCCTGAAATCTTAACGGGTCAGATTCTATTTTAGACATGTGCTCTCTTAAAACTAAATTGGTGCCAGGAAGAACCAAAAAGGCCCTTTCAGGGTGATGCCATAGAATAACCCTTTTTAGTTCATCAAAAAAACAGTTTTCATAGTTTGAAGAACATTTGGATGATTCAAATACGCCTTTTCACACTGTAAAGAACCTTCGTGGAATGAAAAGTAAAAAAAAAAGGTGCCATGAAGAACCTTTAACATGAGTTCAACAAAAGGTTTTTTAAAAAAGTGGGAAAAGGACGATCTGGATATTGAGATTTATAAAGACAAATGGAAGGACATTCTCAGTTTAATTCACTCTTCATCTATTTGTATCAGACACACCATAGGACCCATTTCACTAATGTCAAACTTTCTCAAATATTTCCGGACAGAAGCGATGCCTGTAACAGATGTAAGCAGTCACCGGCTGATTACCTTCACATGTTTTGGTCCTGTTCAAAATTAACAAACGATTGGTTTAATATTTTTAAAATTCTTTCTCAAGCCCTTCAGGCTTCTTTCTCAAGCCCTTAATACATTCATCCCTCCCCTCTGACTGCCCTTTTTGGTAATGTTCGAACTCCAAATACACAAACATCAACACGCTGCATCTTTGCAGTGCCTTTACCACTTTGCTCGCCAAATTCTCCTCAATTGGAAAATGTGTCTCCTCCATCATCAGAACACTGAATTAGAGAGGTTCTACATTGCATCTATCTTGAGAAACAGAGACATTGTTTTAAAAGATCACTGAACTTCTTTAACAAAACATGTATTCCCCATACCGTTTGTTACTGAGAATCTTAACATTTCAGGATTCACTTTACATTTTCTTCTTCTATATTTACAAATATATTTATTATATCTTTTTATTTATTTATTTATTACTTGATTGATTATTTAAATATTTTTTCAATTGGTTAATTATTTATTTATCTGTGTCTGATTCATATTTGCATACTTATTGAAGGCCTCAGGGAATAGGGTGGGGTGGGAGATGGAATGGATAGTGCTTAGAAGGGAGTAGAAAGGTTTTATTTTATTAGTTCTACAGTTTTCCTGTTTTTGTTGTTGTTATATATATGATGTCATCTCTTTGCTGATAGGACTTCTATTTTTCATATTAATTTATAAGATTGTACATTATCTGGAAAAAACGCAATAGAAATAGTGAAAAAAAAGTGGGAAAAGGTTTTTTTCACTTTAAAGTGATACATAATGATACATTTCCATTGATGGAGGTTCATCAAGGAAACATTTATTTATTTTTTTATCAAAGAACCTTTATTTTTAAGTTTAAGTATATGAGTTGTATTTAAGTTCCTCAAGAAGTTTGCAAAACTTTAATTTAGCAATACAGCAGAGCTCTAACCTCACATTACTCAATTTGTATAGCGATTTCTAACACCTTCCTCTTTGGCTTCTTGTCTCACAGCTTCATGTTGTCCACTACAACTCTGAAAAGTACCCCAGCTTTGAAGAGGCCAAAAATAAACCAGATGGTCTTGCGGTTTTAGCCTTCTTTTTTGAGGTATGATTAGCTGTAACCATCTTTTATGAACCAAGTACAATCATTTTGTGAATGTTTTTTGGTGCATTGCTGCCATCTAATGGTAATGAGAGAAAGCAAATAATTCTTGAATTAAAGCAAATGTTTTAAAAACGCAGATGATTTTCTGCTTGAACCCTCTTGATTCTGAAATCTGGACTTTACTAGAACTTCTATGTTAAGCTGCTTTCATACAATTCACATTGTAGAAGTGCTATATCTATAAACATGAACTTAATTTGAATTTTAAGAGCTGTGCTGTGCACCAAATGCCCATGCACTGCCTGAAGCTCATAGCACGAGTAAAATTAGACTTATCTGCTTTTTCTGAGCTAAATGGATTTATTGATTGATCAGCCGCTCTGTGGTGGCCCAATGCCTTACATTATGTTCCACAAGAGCATGTGCAGGTCAAAAGCTCCCATTGCCTTTATGGCTGAGGTCACTAATTTCGTTTCACACCCATAGGCGGTCTAATGCAATATTTAGTACAGTTGCAAATCTCTTTTCCTGCAATTGCTCAAGTAATAGCTAGTGTGTTGATGAAAACACTGCGAAATTTATTATGAAAATGTTCACACTTGAAGAGCTCGATGAACTTCCCATAGAACTATTGCAACACCGCTTAAGTAATCAATGCATTATTTGTTTATATTGTTGCATATTATATTATATTGTATTATATTGTATTATGTTATATTATATTATATTATATTATATTATATTATATTATATTATATTATATTATATTATATTATATTATATTATATTATATTATATTTGACATATATATGTATTTTTTGTGCTAGGATGGACATTTTGAGAACACATACTACAGTGATTTTATTTCAAACCTGGAAAACATCAAATACGTAGGTAATTCTAAACATTTTGCATGACTATCTACAGTAAGGAGTATTTGATTCCAGGCGACTCACGGTGGTCTCATCATCACACCTCTTTTCTGGGTTTTTCCCATGGCAGGTCAGTCCATGAGCATCTCCAACCTGAATGTTCTCTCTATGCTGTCAGAGAACCTCAGTCACTTCTACAGATATAAAGGCTCTCTGACTACACCGCCCTGTTTTGAGAGTGTCATGTGGACAGTGTTCGATACACCTATCACCCTCTCGCACAACCAGGTATATAATCTGGGGTTATAATTTGCCTATTTTGTACTGTTCTCTGAAGTCAACATTACAATATTATCAAGGTTTGAACATCAAAAAATAATCATAATGTAGTAGGTATAGGCTATTTTCCTGTCATTTTTGACACCCACATGCATGGAAGATTATAGACTCTAAGGTAAATGCCTACTGTTCTGATTGGCTAATAGTTTTGCATATTTGATATTTTTTTGATAGTTGGAAAGGACAGCTGTGCCCATCGATGCAAACTTGTAAACAAATCTGAGGTAAAATGAAGTGAACAAAGGACCAAGTTGATACTGGCTCTGTTTAACTTTACTACATTAAAGATCATCCACGATTTTCTAATGTTGGGATCAGATGAATGGCACTGCAAAGCAAAGTCTCTTTAAGGCAAGTCATTTCAATTGGCGGCCATCTTTGAAACATCTCTCTGGTAGTATGCTCGGGCATTCTATCTGAATGGGGAAACATCAAATTCTCCATCAGCCAAGCTTATGGTTACATTACATATTTGGAATCACCAATAAAACTAAACAACAACCGTCTCATAAGTTTCGTTTCTAAATGTTCGAATCAAATAAAATCAGTATTTTTTCAGGTTTCCCGAGCTAATGCGTATGCATTTTTCTGGCATCTATGCCGAAAAAGAACGAGATCACGACACCAACCTCACTTATGGCCGTTCTACACTTTATCATCCTCCAAATAATGATCGTCTGATCGCGCTACTCCTCTGAAGTAATCCACAACTTGGTCTTGATGGTGAAACACCTCCAGAAATGACAAAGACTCTTTGTTTACAAGTTTGTGGGCTTTTGAATAGATGTCATGTGATGTGCGTTTGACAGGATGGACTGTACCTCACGTTTGTTTCATACAGATTAAAAAACCAGAAAACTTTTGTTTTCAAGAGCACTTGGTTTATTTTAAAATACAGATTTCAAGCTTTGTGTGGGGTCGGGATTCGATGGGATTCCAGTTAGTTTGTTGACCACATAAACTCCCTCATGAAGGCCCACATCTGGTCTGAGCTTCTCCCCCAGAGAATCATCACGATCGATGATTGGCTCCTGTACTAGTAGGCGGGGCTTTGACATGTCTTGCGTATTTTATAGTCTTTTGCTGAAAGGTTTTGCATGTCCGCTGGTTCCTGCCTCTGAATGAGCGAGTTTGAGTTCAGAAAAAACAAACCACCTATATAGAAACTCGACACAAAGGAACATAAAAACCTACTGCAAGCTAGCGTTTCGGAAGTGTTATTGCAATGACGCAAACAGCATGCAGAAGTATAAATGCAAGACTACACACAAGGCAGGCGCTGTGGGTCTCGCTGATCACTCGACGCAGAAGTATAAATCAGCCTTAAAGCCTCTGAGAAGGCTTTCATTCATGTACTGCGCATGTGCACAGATGTAAGATGCTTTTATCAGCATTATATTCACTTGCTGTTTATTTACCGCCTTTCTCTTTGAAACATTGTGGCAAAAGGTCACTACTGTCATCTGCTTTCGACACTGAATCAATAGTTCTCAGTAAACATTTCATGTCTTTTGAAGAAAGGCAATATAGAGCATGTACAAACTGATATTTGTCTTTAATTAAGCTGTCAAGACGGACAGCATTCAAAACACCTGCTTTACAATGTCGTCCACCATATTAGCGAAACTCATCACATGACTGTGTCACATGACTAAAATGCATCATCATGCTTGAAAGCCTCCATTTTCCCAGTCCACCCTTTGGACTGTTTTCAAAAATATATGTTTGTGTTACTTAAAACTACAATCTCAATTGTGGATGGAAGGCCGAATCATAGAGAAAAATATGTGTTTTTGAATGAAATGTAGTATTGTGGACATGGCCTTAACTATTGGGGTTTGAATTGGTGGGTGGAGCTAAAAGGCAGTGATGAATAAGTGGGTGTTGATCTACTGTGGAGGCGGAGTTTAGTCAGTGTTAAGCTGCGGTCACACTGGGCTTTGTGTGTGCGAAATTCTATCGTATGGTGCTGCGAAAAGGGGCGGGATTAAACAAGATGATTAGACATTTAAAAAAGCTAGAGATTGCTCCATGTTTTAAATTTCTGTCCAGAGAGGTCATGCTTTGATCCTCGATTGGTCTCACGCAGTCAAGTGATGCGATTTCGCAGGTCAGAGTTCACCAAGCTTGAACTTTGCACCGCAGCGAACTGCGAAACTTAACGCATGACCCTGCATTCCGGTCTGACGCATTCGCGTGCGTATGAATGGAAGTCTATGGCAGGAGAAGCCCAGTGTGACCGCAGCTTTATGTAGAGAAGACTTTATGTAATGTAGCTACTGCAGTGTGAATTAATGGGTGGGGTTGAACTGGCAGTAACGCATAAGTGGGTGTTTATCTTCTTCTGTGGAGGCGGAGTTTAGCCCCAATCATTCCACAACCAGAAACCATTTTGGCTTCAAAACAGTTTTTACACCAACAATAAAGTTTTGAGTTCACTTTTGTTTTGAATCTCATAGGCTGTTCTTAATAAGACAATGACCTTTTATATGTTGAATTTAGATTTTTCAGTTCATGACCCCTTTCAATCTTTTTTGTTGTTGTTGTTCCCTTAACTTTTAATGTGGTTGCCTTCAGATCAGGAAATTGGAGAGCACATTAATGGACCATGACAATGAGACCCTACTGAACGACTACCGCATGGCCCAAGCTCTGAATGAAAGAGTGGTGGAGTCTACTTTCCTCCCACGTCTCAGCAAAGGAGGTTAGGGCAGAGATTCATCTTTTCTAGCAGCTACCAAAAAAAAAAAGCGCTCTTTGTTAGTCCTGCAGTGCCTGAGCATGTTCCCATTCTCTGGTTTCTTGCAGGAATGTGCCGTCAAGAGGAGATTGAAGCTAAGCTTAAAAGGATCGAGAGCCTTATTTTGTCACTGGACAAAAAAGCGGTTCAAGGTATAACTTTTCATGAAAATGTCAAGATTAAAGAGTTCTTAAAGGGATAGAGCACTTTAAAATAAGAATTCAGAATCTCTTTTGTAACACGAATAACTGATTTCTTCTGTGAAAGAAGAAGAGTTATTTGCCATAAAACAAGCCGTTCCTTTCCATACAAGGAAAAATGAATGGTGACCAAAGCTGTCAAGCTAGATTTTCCGTAAATAGAAACTCCTTTCAGACATACAGTAGGGTAATTTTTATATTTATTATATTATATTATAGTATTTACTGATATTTTGACCGTTTTTTTTATATTTTCAGTTTTTTAAAATTATTTCTAAAGTGTATATACAACTGTAAATACTATTATTTATCAATATTACAAAACCTACAAATATTATAAATGCTTTTATCATATTAAAAATGTTTTATTACAGTTTTTTTATAATCTGCATAAAAAAAATGTAATAAAACATTTAATTTTTAATAAAAACTGTATATATTTTTATACATACTACTATTTATTTATATTTAGATTTGTTATATAGATTCTTTTATGTGATGGGACGCTGACAATGGAATTCGAATCCAAATGCAGGTTTATTAACAAAGAGAATTATCAGGTAAGCAACAGTTAACACAGCGGCAAACAGATGCAGGCGAATTCAGAGTTGTGGTCATACAACAGGTGAATGGTCAAAAGGCAGGCAGCAGACAACGTAAATAAACAAAACAACAAAGCAAGGTTCTCGGAAGGCAAGGCAAGGCAATGCAAAGAAAAGGCAAGGCAAGGAAACCTGGGTGTTAATGTCATAAAACAGATAACAAGGATCAGCAAAAATGTGTGTGTGTGCGCAGTATTTTAAGTCCATGTAATCAGTCCATAACAACCCTCCGGCTGTATGTGCGTGTAATCAAAGTTAAACAGGAACCGGTGTGTACGAAGTGCATGATGGGATTTTTTGTTCTATAGCGATCTGCAAGGATTGTGATAAGGATAGCGATCGCTGGTGATCGTGATAGTTTCAGTTGTCACATAATATTTACATTTGTAACACTTTACAAATGCTACTATTTATTTGTATTTCACTTTCAGTTTTTCAAATAATTAAAAAAAATTGTAATAAGGTTACAATAAGAATCCACAATGTTCCACAAATCACTTATTAATCTTATTTAACTTATAATTTTAACATTATCAAATAAATCTTTTGAATTCAATAATGTATCAGTAGATAATATTTAACAAACCTTAGCTAATATGAACTAACAATGAACAGCATGTATAACTATACGGATAACTATATTTAATGAACAAGGAATGTTTAAGTATAAACAAAAACATTACAAATTTTTAAATAAATAAAAATATATTTGGTAAATAATATAAAAATATATGGTACAAATAGATTGCTCATTGAATGGTGTTGACTAATGAATCTTACTGTATAGTGTTAACAGTAAATTACTTCCATTTGCATTTAGCATTTTTATTATGTATTCAGTTTTTTAGCTTGATTCTTATTTATCTCATTTTAATATTTAATACTCAGTTTGTTGTAAAGGCAACAGTTTTCATCTTCATTCATGTTTTCATGTCATATTTATTTCGGGCACAGTCATGGTCTAATGGTCAGAGAGTCAAGCCAAAAGTTGCAGGTTTGAGTCTCAGGCCCATCAGGAATTGAATAACTCATTCTGAAAACGCACCCCTATACGCATTTCAGGAGAGTGCCAAATACAACACAGGAGCTACGTTTTTTTGCAGTTTTTGTTTTTGCAAATCTACCAGAGGTCGCTGTGTATGCTTTTTCAGATCTCAGATTTCTCTCACCAGTGCCACTCGCGCCTGCTGTTCTCACATAAATCCACCAGAGGCCGCTGTTGACTGACTGACCAAACAACTGATCCACCCACTCTCCCCTTCCATAAACCTAACCAATAGTAATTTAAAAAGCACCGATTGACCCGCCCACACCCTTACCTAAACCAAAATGCAGTGTTTTGAAAAGCAATCCAGAAAAAGAAAAGCCTCGCCTGATTTTTACCACGTTTTCAGATTTTACCACATTCTCACCCTGTTTTTATTTTTTTTTAAATAAATTTTTTGGCTTTTGTTATCACTTACCTGCTTTCTGGAACTGTTTTTCACCAGACTCAAACCCCATTGTTGTGGTTAACTCCTCTCTGCATCTTAAGTCCGTCGACGTATGTGTCTAGCTATACAGACAAACTGGTAACAGCAGAAAAGCCATCCATACTGAGGTAAACGCTCAGCTGGTAAGCGCGAAAAGGAACGACATTATACCGCCCCGTAGCATTCGTTTTGAAGATGAAATGCAGCCATTTGTACTTCTGGCAACATAATTCGCTATCTCCAGAAACGTATATAGGGCTACGTTTTCTGAATGAAACTATGTTGGAATTGTAGGGGAAATGAAAGACCAGCGCTCTCTTCCACCTTCAATACCACAATACCCCAGCTGCACCCCAGGTCATGAGTATGATCATGTGAACTACTATTAAGAACCTTTCATGATATTTCATTTCGAAGCTTAACAGCTGTTAATCACCATCCACTTTCTCTGTCTGAATGGTGTGAGATATTCATATTTGGGTGAACTGTCCCTTTAATTTCAATGCATGCCATTCTCAATATACATAATTCATCTGTCCCTGAATAAGAGTATTTTGACATTGATATATTTGGTATATCCTTTTCAAGCATCAAGGCCTTCAAGTACAGGTGGTGAGTAATTTGTGGAGTGGCTGCAACTACAGACTAATACAGTAGACATTTAAATATACCACAACACCACTGAGATTCATTTTTATTGACTTCTTGTTATTTGACTGACTAATGAATGTTCTAACATGATCTTTCCTTCTCAAGGCAAGCAACCTATATCCCCCCTGGTCCTCTACTTCCCACAGAAGAACGTAGAAAGCTTCGCCTTGGTGAACTTATCGCATCCCATGGAGCTCAAGTCCTTCACAGCCTGCATGAATGTCCAAATACCCCCAATTCGAGACCTGACTGTGCTTTCATACTCCACGTCCCATGATAATGAGCTCATGATCTCTTTAGGCTCTGAAGTGGGTCTCTGGATCGGAGACCAGTTCATAAATCTGAAGTTCGAACTTCAATCAAATGACTGGACGAACTACTGCTTTACCTGGGCGTCCCACAATGGAGGGGCTGAGCTGTGGGTGAACGGGGTGGTCGGAGAGGAGCGCTACATTCAGACAGGGTACACCATTCCTGCTGGAGGAAGACTCATTTTGGGGAAGGACCAGGACGGGTTTTTGGGGATTTCAGTTAACGATGCTTTTGTTGGTCATATGAGTGATGTAAACGTTTGGGATTATGTGTTAACCGAGGGAGAGATTGTTGAGCAGATGTCGTGTGACAATGGGAAAGTGAAGGGGAACGTCCTGAGCTGGGGAGTCACTCAGCTCAGTCTGTATGGAGGAGTTCAGCTGCAGGGCGAACAGGTTTGCTATCGAGATAATAATAATAGAGAAACAGAGAAATAGAAAGAACAACAGGCTTTTAAACGAATGTTAATATCATAATTAGCTATATTGCTAACTTGTACTGTATGCTCTCCCAGGGGAATAACTGCAATTGTACACATAATGATAATATGATATTCTATCTATCTGTGTTTTACTAGTGTATTTTAGCCAGCTGAATAATGGAAATCATATCTAAAAAATGTAATAAATGATATTTGCATTCTTATTTTTGTGTTTTATTGAAACTGAATATTTTCTTCACAACAAAGAGACCATGATCAATTATTTTGTCTGAATATGGTTGAAATAAGATGAAATCTTTTATTTAAGATTTTAGAATAATTTTACACATTCATTTACTTTTCGGCTTAGTCTCTTTATTAACTCAGGGTCGCCACAGCAGAATGAACCGCCAACTTATCCAGCAAATGTTTTACGCAGCGGACGCCTTTCCAGCTGCAACCCATCACTGCGAAACATCTATGCACGCTCATTCACACACATATACTATGGGGAATACAGCTTACGCAATTCACCTGTACCACATGTCTTTGGACTTGTGGGGGAAACTGGAGCACCCTGAAGAAACCCACACGAACGCAAGGAAAACATGCCAACTGACCCAGCCGAGACTTGAACCAGCAACCTTCTTGCTGTGAGGCAATCATGCTACCCACTGCACTACCGTGACACCCATTTTACACACAGAACCATGTTTATAAATTATGAAACAATATTTCTGATACCACAAAGAGAAATATGAGAGAAATAATATACACTCTATCGATGTGTTTTGTAATATCGTCACCTTAGAATTATAAGGTTCTATCTGACATGTTTGTCAAAATTGAGTTATTTACATATTCTTATTAAATGACAACTTATTTACATGATGTGATGTTTTTTTATAAGAGTTTACATTGTAAGACTTTTATTTAAAAGGTTTCATCTATACAGTCGAATTCTAGCTCTATACGATTCTTTCTGTGAGCCAATCAGCATTTCAAATGCACGCATGTGGACCAATCAGGATCAGCTTTCTTTGTTATTCCATCGAACTGCTGTTGACAGCAGGAAAGACCAGAAAGAAACACAAAATCAAGTCGAGTAAATAATGTCGCAGCACACAAAACTGAGAAGAAACCTGAAACTGAAAAAGATGCGTGTAATTGTGATGATTTAGATTGTTGACATTGAGATGAAATGTTTTACATTGTTGAAAAAGTAACAGTTATTTTAAAAAAATACTAAATTTAATGTGAAATATTTTTATTTGTGTATTTATAGTCAGTGAAATATTTTTCAGTGTTTATTAAACTCATTTGCTCATTGTCTGTTCTCTTTTAAAGTCTTTAAATTTAATATTAAGACTTCAAGGAACAAACAATTTAATGGGGCATATAATGCAATAAATATGACCATATTAATTACATAAAATTAACAGCTGCAATGATTCAAATATTTAGCACAGTCTTGTATGCTTAATGTGAACAAGAAAAAATTTCAATCTAAAACATTAAATAAATGTTATAGAAAGCAAAATTATAACTTTCTTAAGCATCAACATATTGTTACAAACCCATTTTTATTTTTTGTGATTGTATGTCTTGGTAAGAAATGCTTCAATTAATGATTTACCAGATAGAACCTTATAACCCAAAGCGAAAAAAATGACTTTTTACAATTAGAAGGTTCGATCTGCATTTGCCCTGTTTTTTTAACCCCAATTTGCAAATTTAAGAGAATTTTGATCATTTACATTTAGAGTACATTTAGGGTCTCTGTCATGTTAATGTATGAAAGAGAACTGTTACACACATATTACTTGCCATATGGAATGCAAAAACTTTGAAGCTCAATATCTCAAAATCCTTTAGAACGCAGACAGAACCTTATAATTCTGAGGTGACGATACGTGATAATATGAGGCAAAAAGATATGATTATAATATTATATCACTTCTTAGAAAGGAAATAACAAGTGAAGTAATTTTGTTAAAACAATACTAATAAAGGTTTGTTAAATAAAAGCCTTAGATATTTATATATCCACCCGAACATGCATACATTTATAACATACTAAATATAGTACTACAGTGTATTTAAAGGTTAACCGGATCAGATCATTTGATCTTTATGACAGCAAAAAAAAAATGAAAGGCTTAAAAGACAAATGATATCAGTAAATAATACAAGATATTTTCAAAAATAAAATATATTACTTTTTAGTAGATGGTTACATCAATCACTAATACTTTACTGAAATTGGCATTGCAGCAATACACAACAACAACAGCAAAAATATAAAAAGAATACAAAAAGTATTTGTAAGAAACAGGCACATGCATTTTAAACCAAAATATACATATTATTCTGATTTTTACATTTTCTGTCATTAATCCGAATACAGAATCCAATAGAAGGCAAAATATAAGTATTTTTTCAACACAGGACAGGACAACAGGATTAAAACATAAAAGATTAAATCATTACAGATGCATGAACATGTCCTGTGTGAGTAACTCTTACCCATTCAGAGAAATGTGCTGCTAATTTCCTGTCCGCGGTTTCCCTCTCCCGTCTCTTTCATCTTAGAGTCTGAGGCCTCCGCCATAATCTCCACCTTGTTTCTCTGAGCAAACAGCTTGCTGGTCTCCAGGAAAGTTTTGTTTTTGGTCTCTGGGATGACAATCCAGATGTAGATCAGTGTGGCGAGGCAGATGCAAGCAAAAATGATGAAGCTGTATGGGCCCAGGCCTCTCTGTAAACACACACATGAGGAACACATTTCTCTTACTAACTCCTTCAACTCTTCTTTGATGATTTGCTTTGATGATGATTATTTTTTTAACTTCTAAAAGATTTTTCACTGATTTCCTGACAAAACTGAGTAAATCCTCAAAAACTGATGAATTCAGAAAACCAAATTAAATTAGATTAGATTAGATTACAAGGCAACGAATGCAGTTTAGGTCTAACCAGGAGTGCAATAGCAGCAAGTGCAGGATATAGGTATAAGTTATAAAGTGTATTTATAGAAAAACTATGGATGATATTTATGGATGGATGTACTATGAACATTACATACAAGTTAACTATGAACAGAGATTTACAATAGATGAATATGTGTACAGGTTGGTGCAGAACAGCGTCTGTGTTAATTTTCATAATTCAGGGGTAAAAATAAGCCTAAAAACACCTTTTCACTGATATACTTCAAGTGAACATTTATACATACACTGTAAAAAATGCTGGGTTCCACGCAATTCCTTCATGTTGTCCCAACACAAATCGATTAAACATAAAACAATTAAGTTGTCCTCCCCCAAAAAACTAAAGAATTATGTTGGTTCAACTCATTTTAAATAAGTAGTTTGAGTAAGTAACAAGCAGCAAAAGTAAGTTTAGAGTGTATTGGGTGAAAATGTAAGTATGTGCTGCACACTTTTCTTTTATTAGCTATAAATATAAGTAATGAGAAACTAGCAGTTCAGAAAGCAAATGCTCACTGCTCTACTAAAATATTTACACAAGATTTGCAAATCAGCACTTGAAGTTATGTCACTTTTATGACAAATTGATGAGCAATAAAAATGTCTTGGCTTGTTCCTATATCCCGGTGGGGACTCCCATCATAGACATAATGATGTTTCTACTATATAAATTGTATATTCACTGTATATTCTATCCCATTACCCTTAAATCCTTGAATATGCATTTTTATTCTATGCATTTTTAACATTTTCAAAATACTCAACTCTGTGTGCTTTAGAAGCATGGTTACCTGTGGGGACCCCACCAGGATACAAAAACAACTACATACACACACACACATCAGATCATTAGTTTCTC
This sequence comes from Danio aesculapii, assembly GCF_903798145.1. Taxonomy (NCBI): domain Eukaryota; kingdom Metazoa; phylum Chordata; class Actinopteri; order Cypriniformes; family Danionidae; genus Danio; species Danio aesculapii. The sequence goes on from NC_079457.1 coordinate 25,585,171, forward strand.
AGATGAAAACCGCTTCAGTGAGCTTAATATATGTATATAATGGTGCTTTTTTATTGTTTACAGTAATGGCATTGTAATGGTGGAAAACAGTACTTTCTTTGATTACTTGTTATTGAAAAAGTAACACTTTTATTTATAAAGCCATTCTTCTATGACTGGAAATTATGTCTTTTTTTAAAATCTTTTTTGTTTTCTAATTTGCCTGAAGTATATTAGGACCTTAACTATGACTTCTGACCTCTAGAAAAGGGAAGACCAGGCCGACTGTGAAGTTAGATAGCCAATGAACAGATCCGGCCACCATGAAGGCTGCAGGTCTAGAAGACTGCCGGAACATCTCGGTGGTGATTACAGTGGGAATAGGACCTGCGAAACGATGCAGCAAAGGCTGTCAAAATGGCATATTCTATCATAAGACACTTCATCTTTTATAGAGATTGCTTGAAACACTGTGCTGCTTTTACAATCTGTTTTACAGCCACTTTAAAGCACTTCTCTCGCCTTCACTCCAGAGTTTTAATGTACAGTCCCAGAAACGGCTGAATAAATCTACTGCCATTCCTCACCAAAGAACACAGCAAAAATAAAATGCCCCTATGGGATTGGCATGAACTCACTCGGACCGATGGCATGTCCGATGACGTAAACAATGACACAGACGATGCTGACGTAGGGGATCCAGTCCAGTGTAGTCTGTGGGTGTAAAGGGCAGCAGTTATTCTTCCACATTTATAGCCTTGCATTTCACATATAGACCCAAGAGGCAAATCTGTCAGGAAGGCACATTCACAGCTCCAAAATTAAAATCTCTGCTGGGACTGAGATTTTACTACACCTATAGCACCCGTCTGTCTGTAAACAAGAATTTACTACAACCATAATAGACCATATAAAGAAACTCCCTTTAGAAGTTTAGATTGGCTGGTCATAAAAACAAACTCTTAATAAATATATTGTGGTTACTTGGATGATATTATTCTGAACAATATTTTAATTAGCATACACACTTTTAAAGGTCCTGGAAAATTAAAAGTGTTTTTAGATGTTAGTATCAGTAGTTTTGGAGATATCTACAGTTTAAAACTAGCATTTAGAAGATATAAACTCTCTGTAGAAACACTCTTCTCTCATATGCACCTGACACCTTATCTGAACTCCATCTTACAAGAACATAATAATGAAAATGATTGTTACTATTAATTGAACGACAATCATGTTGCCCTGCTTGTTTCAACCTTAAATAACTCTTGCACAATATTAAACCTTAAAGGGGTGGTCCACTACAATATCATATTTTAAACTGTAGATGATGTGTAATGTAGCTGTGTGAACCGAAACAACATTTCTGGAGGTAATATGCTCAAAGTTCAATGCAAAGGGAGACAGTGGCTTTAATAGAGTTAGCTAAGCAAAGCCTACAGCGAAGGAAGTTTGGGGACTACAGAAAAATACATCTGGGCTAGTGAGATCACAAATGCTTCAGGTTAGGACACACATTCACCCTGAGCAACGAAGGGTCGTGGCCAGAGGAGCTGTAATGTTACAGCAGAGAAAGCTAAAATGCCGTCCAAAGGCTGCTATTTCCACAGAGCTTCTTCTGTTTCTGTATTTGGGCTTCCAAAGGACACGACACAAAGAGAGAAATGCTTACAACTTAATTTAAATTATGTTCCAGAGAATTATAAAAAGATATAGCTAGCATTTGACAAAGGACAGCTTTCATAATCTCTCCCAGTTTAGTCCTGGATATGGCTATAAACTCCTGTGTATTGTGAGCCACAAAGTTTTTTTTTTTGTTAAAATTGCAAATTACACACACGGTGTCTAGCGTTAACAGTATGTTGTAGCGAGGAGGTAAACAAGGATTTAAACAATGGGAAATGCTGTTTGGCACTGCTAACAATCAAGCTAGAAATTCATATTTATCCGTGAAAACCCTGTAAACAGCCACAATCTTCAGCAGCGCTGCAGTGTCTCTCTATTCAGCCGCTTTCCGTGCATTCTACATCTCAAATAACAAACTTGCAAAAGATATGAGAACACTTCATATTACTTGAACATGCTTATTTTGAATATATGTGAAAAACACTTGTCAGGTTTTATTTGAGAGAGCAGGCAGGAGGTTCAGCTGTGTCCTTTTCATTTTCTGTCACATTCAGGCACAAACTGTCAGGGCTAACAGCTACTGTTCACACAGCGCAAAAGCGCATGCTTGTAGGGGCGTGATCTGGTGACGTGGAGCCGATCCACAAATTACAGTACAATATGTTAGCTGACCAATCATTTTCTGTAATTAAAGTAAGATATATGAAAACATAACGTGATTTTCTACAAATGAAGCATAAACACACATTTGTTTAACATCTTATAACCACAACCAAGCCTTAAAAATACACTCTGGACCACCCCTTTAAATACCTCTTTTGCACAACATCCTGCACAACATTATTTAGTCTTATGTAAAAGTACTTGTATAGCCTATCTTATGTATAGTTAAGTATCATATGTTAGTTATGCATAGGTTTTATAAAATAGCTCTGATGTTCAGTGTTCTGTGTGTATTTATCATTAATGTATTTAGCACCATGGTCCTGCGACATTTCATTCCTCTGTATGTAGAGGAATGACAATAAAGTTCGACATGACATGACTTGACTTTATATAAATCTGATTTAAACACCCAAAGCTGGCAGTTTGTCACTTCCACCTAAATGGATCAATGATTTTTTTTGACATCACCTCAGTTTCTCATCAAATCTTCTGACCAACCAAATGCTATAGTACCTGTCCTGCCCCATTATAGACACTTCTCATTTTCTTTCCATTTAATCTAAACCACTCTCACTGGCAGAGCTGTGATAAAAACATGAAACACATTGGCTGGAGTCGAGAAGCGACTATATGTTCTGCCCTGTCTTCATGTTTCAGTTGAGATTACGTCAAATTTCAAATAAAAAAATGCACATTTCAAAGCACTTCGCGGGACCTTTAAGAGATGACGAATTCCCTCAATTCTTTTAGGAAATGAATTTCCTCACCATTTACTCACACTGAAATGTTTCTAAAATTGTATGAATTTGTTTATCAATAAATCACAGAACAAAGAATGTTGGAAGCCAGAAGCCAATAGTTACAATGAAAACCAATGGCTGCTTTCCCCCCAAACTCTTCAATACAACTTTCTTTATGCTCAACACAAAAGAGAAATTCAAACTGGTTGGGGACCTTTTAATGAGTCACACAATTCTTGGGCCAGAAGTAAAATTTAGTATCTGGCACAGTTGTTAAAAATTGATATGTGGGCCATGTAAGTTTGGTCTATCTTGACCCACATTTAAAATACACTATTTTTAAATAAAGAAAAAATTCTATCAATTATGTTGCTTCGAGAAAAAGCACCCCCATATGGCTGCAATGCTTCATGGGTTTATCAATTTCATTGCAGTCATGACACACCAACATATCTGGCCCAGTTCAGGCCCAGTTATGGGTTATTAACTTGGATGACACTTGGCCCAGATATGGTTCATGTTTGGCTCTTGTCTGGAAGCTAGACTTCCAGTCATGCACCGTAATTAACTGCAGCACGTGGGCCATGCAAAAGCTAATTGTGTGGGCCAGAGCTATCCCAGAGAAATTTTGCAATGTGGTAAGCTGTTATGTTTAAAGGAGAAGAAGAATATTTAAGAAATGCAACATCACTTTACCTGAAAGTAGAGCGCAATGGTCAAAATAACACAGGCTGCACAGCAGATGCCAAAGCCGATCAGTAGCAACAACTTTCTTCCAGATTTCTCCACTATGAACACCTACAGGAACAGAACACCACATTTTTAATGCTTCTTTGTGAAGAAATATGCTCGTCAAAAAGCCAGCATCGAATTAGTTCTCCCACAAATGAAAATTCTGTCATCATTTACTCACTCTTTACATGTTTCAAACCTTTACGAGTTTTTCTTCCGTTAAACACAAAAGAAGACATTTAGAAGAATGCTGAAAACTTGTAACCGCTGACTTCCATAGTACAACCCCTGGCAAAAAGTATGGAATCACTACTCTTGGAAGATGTTTATTCAAAAAATATGGAATCACACAAATCTAAGAAAAATTATATGGAATCACCATGTACTTTGCAGTTTTAAAACAAACAACTGTATCTGATTTCAATTGCAAACTGGTTTGCAGTTTAAAAAAGAGCACTTGCACACCTTAGTGAGGTGTTGAACCAAGATGATTGACATAACTCATGGCTCCAACACAAGAGATGTCAGTTGAAGCAAAAGGGAGGATTATTAAACTTCTCAAATGTAAATCTTCGTGAAATGTTACAAAAGATGTTGGTTGTACCCAGTGAGCTGTGTCTAAAATCTGTACCAAGTACAAATCAAATGGGAAGGTGGTAGAAGTGAAGCATACTGGTAGACCATGGAGGACAGAGACAGAAAGCTTAAAGCAATATGCCTTCAAAACAGAAAATGCACAACAAAGCAAATGAGGCCTGCAAATAGTCCAGACCTCAATCCAATTGAAAATCTGTGGTGGAAATTAAACAAAGTGGTCCATGACAAGGCTCCAACCCTCAAAGCTGATCTTCAATAAGACAAAGTTGGAGACAGATTGATGAAGAATACCTTTAATATATGCCTCTGATAATTCAAGCTGCTCCTAAAAAGTACTAGGGGTGTTTTTATTTGGTGGTTCCATATAATTTTACCCAGATTTGTGTGATTCCATATTTTTTTCCTCTGTTTGATCTGTAAAAACAGTTGAAAATGACTACAGTGTTCTTTGGATTGTTGAATGGAAATAGTTTTGTGGCATGTGTGTGTTTAGTTTTTTTTCTACACAATTAAACATTTGAATGAGCCAAGAGTGATGATTCCATACTTTTTGCCAGGGGGTGTATTTGTTTTTTATACTATAAATTTGTATATTTACATGTTTTCAGCTGTCTTCAAAATATCTTCTTTTGTGTTCAACATAAAAAAATTAGTAAATTTTCCTTTTTGTAGGGGTGAACTATTCCCTTAAATCACAAAAGCTGAACAAACTAAACAAAAGAGTGGCTTACAGCTGTTATGGTCATGAAGACATTTACAGCTCCTGTCCCGACAGTCACATACTGAACATGATCTTCACTCACTCCTGCTGAACTGTAGATGCTGTCAGCATAGTAATAAATCTGAGGAAAGGGTTAAAGCTATAATTTAGTTGCCCAAACCTATTAGAAATATTTAACCAGCACACTCATGCTTTCAGAGAATATGGTGTGGGAGATAATCAGCCGTGTGCTGTTATTCAGACTGCTGCTTACAGCGTTGACTCCTGACAGTTGCTGGCCCATGTTCATGAAGATCACAGACAGCAGCTGCCAGCGCAGAGAGCGGAAGGTGAAGAGGTTGAGCAGAGAGAGTCGACCTTCTGCTCGCTCCGACTGCTCCTCAGCGCGCATCTCACAAAGCTCCTCATCCACGTCCTCACAGCCTCGCAGACGCTGCAGGCCTATAATACAGTCAGTTTAAGCACATTCACTGTCATGCAGCTATTCAGATATGTTGCTTAATTTTGAATGAACCATTGTATGCATTAAATCACCGCCCCGGTACCGGGACATTTAAGTTTACATCACTTTTTTGCACTTGAATCCTGATCTAATTGACAACATATATATAATTGGAAATGTCTAAGACTTCTGAATACATATATTACCAGTTTTTTGTTTTTTTGTTATGTAGGAAGGGTAATGGATTAAAACATACTATGGATACAACCTGTCGGATCATTTACAATTATCAGAATCAGAATGAGGAAAAGCTTTATTGCCAGGTATGTTTACACATACGAGGAATTTGTTTTCATTTCAGAAGTTTCCACAAAATGGCAGTGACAGGACAATAAAACAGATAATAAATGAATAAAAAAGGTAAGAATATACAGTTTTGGCAAATTGTACAGTACATTATTATATACAATATTGTATGTATAGCTATACTATGTGCAAATTAAATGTTAACTATGTGTGTTGTTAAATAAATAGGTGCATGTGTGTATAAATAGTGTTTGTTCCTCAATTAAACAAACCAATCATGACAGACTATATATCATTTGAAAGCTAAAAATGTGTAGTTTCCATATCTGGTGACAAATTTTTAATAGATATTACTGAGCAACAGCTATTTATTAATTTGCAAAAGGATACTCTTCAGAGTCGTAAAGCATTACTTTGTTACAGATATCCTCATGTGAAATTTCATTTAGATGTGTTTTAGAGGCTTAATTCAAATCAAACACCACCAATCTTCCAATACTACTTTACAATTTTATGTCTACTTTACAAACATTGTCAAAAGTATTAAAAAAGCATCTCAAAACATAGGAGGCGCTGTTGTATGGACATCAATGGAAACTGGAGGTCTGCAAGTGGTGATGTTTGGTACTGCAACCAAACAAAATCTTGCTGTTAGCTCATATTTTGAGATATCAATTTTTAATTTGGAATATATATAATTTGTTTAGATATTTAGCTTTGATTTTCTGTGAATTTTCAGGCTAAATCACGTTTTATAAAATACACATTTTATGTATTATAATAACACATACATTTATTGTTTTATCATTTTCAAAAACACAAAGGCACACAACTTTTAATTTATTTAACTTTTTGGTTAAATCTGTGCACTAATGCTTTGAAGATTGGCAATTTATTCAATTGAACGTCATTTTTATGTCTATGTTCAAAAAGTAGGGTTAGCCAGTTAAGGGTTTAATTAAGAATTAGCGAATGAGCTGTTTTAAACTGTGACACATTCATTAAGCGAACTATTTATATTTACCATTAAGAAAGTGACTCACACATGCACTGTAAATCTCTCGATTTGTACCTGAATGAATCTACTTTTGAATGAATCAGTCAAATGAACACAAAGCCAGCTAAAAAAAACACTAAAACTCCAAGAGTATGGGATGAGTATGGGAATGTCGCCATTTAGACAACAATATTTAAATAGTTTCAATAACAAAATATGTTAACAAAAAAGGACTAAAATGCTGATTAAGAAAAGGTTTTTGCACTTAATAAGGTAACAACAAGGTAATTTCTTCGGAAACAATAAAGCATTGAAAATTGTCCAAATGTTGTAAACAGATTGCATAAGTAATCGAATTGATAAAGGCTACCATACTCCACCATAAAGCCTCTGTAATCTTGATGGGTTCATCATTGGTGCACATCGCACTGTGAAACTCATATTGTCTTTGTGTGCTCTGACATGGGAGACTAAAATAACTCCTGTACCTTTCCTGGCAGTTTTTTCATCCCCCTTCTGTATGAGCATGTAGCGAGGGCTCTCAGGGAAGAAAGGCAGAAGCAGCAGCTCAATGGCAGCTGGAATCCCTGTGAGACCCAACATGATGGGCCAGCCTAGAGAGAGAGAGAGAGGGAGAGAGAGAGAGAGAGAGAAAGAAAGAAAGAGAGAGAGAGAGAGAGAGAGAGAGAGAGAGAGAGAGAGAGAGAGAGAGAGAGAGAGAGAGAGAGAGAGAGAGAGAGAGAGAGAGAGAGAGAGACATTGCACATCACAACCAGCAGGACTGCAGCATCTCATTAAACACAGAATGCAAGAGTCCACAAAAATGGAGGTTTGGTATATATCTCAGTTGTATATAAGCCATTATGTACTACTAATTCTGTAATTACAAATTTAGGATATACGAATTTAAGGAACTAAGCAGAAATAATGGGAATGTATTACAAGCATATTACTGCACTAAAAAAAAAACAAAAAAAAAACAGTACCAACGTTTTTTATATTCACTGAAATAGATATTTAAATATGTTAATCAATTACAAAAACTGAAAGTGAACAATAAATGTAAATTGCAACTCGTTTTTTTATTAACATTTATATAAAATTATTAAAAATGGTTTTCTTCAAATAATATGAAATATATTACTGAAATATGAGTTTTTTTAAAATTAAATTTCTTTAAGAATATATATTAAACAGTAAAGAAATCTTTAACAGGTTACATAATAAATCATATATAGGCACATAATAAGTGATCTGACATGCTAGGTGAAAACAAGGGAAAATAAAGGCACCTATTTTACCCCTTTTTACAAAATTTAAGATAAGCCTTTGGTGTCTCTAGAATGTGTCTGAAAAGTTTCAGCTCAAAATACCAAGCAGATTATTTATTATAGCCTATAGAATCTGCGCAATTTGGTGTCTGAGTACATTCTAGCTGTTTTGTAGCCTGTGGCTTTAAATGCAAATGAGCTGCTTTTCCCTCCCACGTACATGTCTGATTCTTATTCGTTGCGTCAGATAAACAGCAGTCAGGGACAGAGACAGACTTGGATGAAGCGGAAATACAGCTCATTAGTCAAAAATACCAAGTAGGTTTATTTCATTTGTGGCGGAGTTTATTCAAGCCTTTCTGAAATGATGAGCCTCACACAAATGCCAGTTGTCGTTCACACACACGCATATGCGCGTTTACTGACACCATGTGGCCATGGTGATTATAGCGGTTAAGAAATACTGTGATTTTACTGTCTTTATTACAAACATGCTCTGTTGTAAAAAGGCTGTAAACTTAGAAAACTCAAAGAGTTGGAACAGATATTTAAATCCCAGTTTCTTTGCAAAAAATGTTCTGTGGGCCTCAAAATCACTGGGATGTGGATCCTATTTTAACATTTAACGTCAAGAGATTTAAAAAAAATAGACTTGTTGGATTTATAGCACTTCAATATGACTGTGGACACACTATACCTACACACAGGCCTGTCCAAACTGCTTACAAAAGATGATTTTCATCATAAGTGCCCTTTAAAATAATTATTGTTTGAATTACTAAATAAAATTAACAGAATTGATGAGCTTTTGTTTCTTGACAAAACAACAAAACACATTTTCTATCTACTTGACTTTATAGGAATTGTTATATATAATGGCAAGTAAAGTATTAGAGTTTCTGAAACAGCATATAAGATTTGGAATTTTAAGAATTGCTATTTATTTTATCAAATAAAGATATATTAAATTAGGAATTTCAAAATAAGTTTCGCACATGCAAACACCTTAAAGGGATAGTTGACCCAAAACTCAAAATTCTGTCATCATTTACTTGCCCTTGATTTGTCCCAAAACACTCAAACAGGTTTGGAACAAGTCAAGGGTGAATCAATGATTGCTGAATTTTTACTTATAAGTATGCACACTGTTAAGAGTCCTGTATCAAACTTATTTGCACTATTGCCTCAAAAAAAAAAGACAAAAATCCCATGCACGTCGGAAATTACCTTCTTTATTTCCAAGGATACTGCGAATACCAAATATCTGGGCAACAAGAATACCAACGGTGATGAAAAGCTGAGGGACAATCCCGACGGCCCCTCTGTAATTCTTAGGTGCGATCTCTCCCAAATACATGGGCACCACATTGGAAGACAGACCTAGAAAACACAGCCACACTGTCATGCTTAAACACACACATGATCCACACTGTCAGGTGGAATATATTACTGACCTGCACAGATGCCCACCAGAAAACGTGCGACAATGATGATCTCGAATGACCCCGCCACTTCACTCACACCCATCATTATAGCAGGAACAATAGAGAAGATGTTATTGAACAGGAGTGTGCCTTTTCTGTAAGCCAATCAACAAATATGGGAATAAACATTGGGATTTAATACAATGCTCTGGCAGAAGCTGTCATTGGATGTTACCTTCCAAATTTGTTCACCAATGGAGCCACCATGAGAGAGCCGAAGAACCCTCCCAGTGGATACATGGACACAGTTACGGACCACAAGAGGGTGAGGAGATTGTCTGACATTGGGCCATAACGATCAACATATATTCGCCTGTAGAACTGCTGCATCTCCTTTAAGCAGAATATTAAAGTTTATCAGAAGTGAATGATTACATTTGCATATAATATAATATAATATAATATAATATAATATAATATAATATAATATAATATAATATAATATAATATAATATAATATAATATAATATACATGGCTGATATACAAATATTTTAAAATCTGAGACCTGAGGGTTAAAAAAAATCCAAATACTGAGACAAACGCATTTAAAGTTGTTCATTATTAATCCAAAATGTAATTTTTAGATATTTATGGTTTGAAATTTACAAAATCTCTTATGTAACACTTTTTAAATGTAACATTCTAATAATTTTCGGTATAAGAGATTCTCAAGAAATTCAACCCAATATAATGTATTTTAATGCTGCCAAAAGTATACCCGTGCAACATAAATATCCATCACATATAATATAATAGGATAGGATACGATACGTTACGATGCGATATGATGTGATATGATACAATATAAAATAATATAACATAACATAACATAACATAACATAACATAACATAACATAACATAACATAACATAACATAACATAACATAACATAATACATTATAATATATACATGAATGATATGCAAATATTTTAAAATCTGAGACCTGAGGGTTAAAAAAAAAATCCAAATACTGAGACAAACGCATTTAAAGTTGTCCATTATTAATCAAAAATGTAATTTTTATATATTTATGGTATGAAATTTACTAAATCTATTACAATCTTAATTTAACATTCTAATGATTTTCGGTATAAAAGATTTTCGAGAAATTCTACCCGTGCAACCTTTATACCCGTCACATATAATATGATACAATATGATAAAATATAATTACAGGGGCAGGTGAGTTGACCACAGCTACATTGTATCCATATTGAAAAGATGAACCAAATCCCGCAATCAGAGAGGCTGCAGCCAGGATCAGCGTCACCTTCTGCAAAATTGCATAAAGTTTAAACATATAAATGTTACTCAAATTCTACATTAAACCACATACAATCTGCAGCACACTGGAAAAGGCAAACAAATTCGTGTCTTTCTACTAGCTGTCCAAAAAAGACAAGTATCTGTAACTTAAACTTAAATATAAATCAAAAGTACTCACCCCCTTCCTTTCACCTTTCTTCATGTTCACTTCTTCATCCATGGTTTAAAACTACAGTATGTCCAGAGAGAACACCTCTTAAAAGAAATGACTGCTGATTCTCTATACTGTACTTTGGACATTGGAGCCAACCCTGAAAACCAAGGTTAGAGTTGTTTAGTATTAAAGCAACAGATATAGATAAAAGCAAGCTATACTTATTTGCACCAATATGGAAAGCACATAACATTAGAAGCATGATTTATTGGGCTACTGGCACTCTTTATAAAATCATTAGGTCTTTATGAGTTTCCAAGCATTCCCTTGATTGAAAGTTTTATCAAATTACACATAAACGCCTCTCTATATGTTTGCCCAACACCATATTAATAATGGAAGAGGCCTTAGTGATGTGTTCAAGACTCATAAAAGAACTTTTGCTACGTGTTTAAACTACATATTTAAAAATGAGTTGAAACAACACAATTCTTAAGGATTTTTAATTGTTTTTTATTCCATACACTTAAATTTATTAAAGTATTAAGTTAACTAAATTGACATATGTTGGGACAACATGAAGGAATTGTGTGAATCCAGCATTTTTTACAGTGCATAGTGATGTCAACATATATAAAAAAAAACATTTTTGATAAAGCATAATCATTTACCATAGGCTAACCTCTAGAGCATATTATAAACCTTCTATTATTATTCTGCAAAGCTACTTACAAACACTAACAGAAATACTACACTAACTACAGCCAATATCAGGTTTTTGTGTGTTTTAGATCTCGTGTTGACTAACCCTAGTTGGTGCAATGCTCTGAGATCTATGTCTCTGTATATGCACATTATATAGGCCTAATGCATGTTTTGGAAATAGTTTGAGGGTGTCTTTAAAACGTGTACACAATAATGTATTGTCAATAATGTTTCTGCTGCAATATTGTTTCTGCTCAAATAATGTTTCGTGTATATTCCAGGTGTATTCATGCTTACAATATATAAAAGGAAATGCGTATATCAAACTAGCTCCACTAAATTGTCTGTATTTCTTAATTACAATTTAGAGAATAAGCCAAAAATATCTTTAGAGAACACTTGCGCCCCTTAGAGGTGACAAGCGTTCATGCAAGTCTATCAATTTAGTCTTTACCTATATACTAAAACAAGTTACTCAGAAAACATAACTAAATAAATAACATTTAGATGTACCTTTAATTATGACAGATTCACAGAGATTAATAACTAATTGACGATTAATGCTAAACATTTTCACTGCTGGTTGTCCTCTAAGAGACCTCCATGCTCCGCTCAGGACACATCTAAGCTTCAAATTAGCATATTTTAATTAAGACCCTATTTATGATTAAGATAACTGGTTTACACCTGAGTTATCAAAATAATGGTAAATCACAGCTTTGCTTAAAAAGAATCCCTTGACTTATCAAAACTAATATTGGAGTTGGTAATTGAGTAATTACTCAATGTCATGTGCAGAAGAAAAAACAGTGAAGTCAGGAATAAAAGGATCACAGTAACCCTCTGAAAAGAAATATTCAGACTGAATTTTCTTATCCCTACACCTGCTGAAATAAGTGAATTCTAAGGGCTGCAAATGTGGCCTACTGTGCTTTCACTGAATCAGCATACAGTAACTCAAGTCTGAAGGAATTGAATTTCTAAATTGGTTTGCCCAGGGTAGTTCTTGTCAATCAAAACCTACAGGTTTCAGAAGACAATATCACATGTCATGTAGCTATACAAATAAACAACTATAACAAAGTCAAATTAATCATTATCAGACACAAGGCAAATTAATTACAGTAAAGTCCAATGACGTGATCCAGAATGCTGTTTACAACAAATGATTAGATTTGTTTTGTAATAGCTCAAACTGAATATGGTACATGAATAAAGAAATTAAGAAAGAAATTAAATTCATGATTTAAAGCAAATGAAAGATTTAAAAGAAATAGCATTTTGATTTTATTGATTTTATTACAGTTTTGATAATTATTGAGTATTGTAACAAGTGTTGTGAAAATGCAACTTTAAAACTTTCCAAGTTACTCAAAATGTAAAATAGTTCAGCAATAGATTGACTAATGTTTGATTAACTTAATTATTTTATTTCTCTAAATAAGGGGTGAACAAATTTATCATGAACGATTGGTTACATCTAGAAATTTTAAGAAATGGTTCACCCAAAAATGAAAGTTCCAAACCTGTAAGAGTTTCTTTATTCTGTTGAAAGATGAAGATGTAACCATTGACATCCACAGGAAAAACAAATACTATGGCGTTTGTTGGTTACAGGATTCAAATATTATTTTGTTTGTGAACAATTAAGTTTGGAACAGTTAAAGAGTGAGTGAATGACAGAATTTTCAGTTTTGGGTGAACTATCTCTTTAAGGCACAGGTGTCAAAGTTCCTGGAGGGCTGCGGCTCTGCACAGCTTAGTTCCAACTCTAATTAAACAATTGTGTGCTTTAGGCTTGTTTGATACAGATAGGTGTGTGTTGAAGCAGGGCTGGAACTTAACTCTGCAGGGGTGCAGCTCTCCAGGAATTGAGTTTTACATCCCTTCTTTAAGGCCTGTGATAAAAAAAGCTTAATTTTTAATGATATATTGTCCCATGAACATTAATAATCATATTTATGTATATTACAATTCCTAATGGAGTCATGAAGAGATGTGGAAAATTTTGGATAGCTAACTAAAATACGTTTTAAAATATTTTTTGAAACAAATTATTAAAGTATAGTGTATCTACTGTCAAGCTACTGGAAAAATGGCTAAGCATCACAAAATTATCATTCCTCAGAACATGTTGGCATTGAGGCTAAAGATTCATGTTCATGATTTAGGCACGTGGTCAACACAAACAGGAGCCTTGATCATGAGCAAGAGTCATGATCTGGAGTATTTCCTGCCAACTGGATACTAGAGAAGCTATAAAAGAATTACTAGTAAATTAGATTTGAAACAACTGTCAAATTAATAATTGACAACTGATACCCAGACTGTAGTTAAAATGTCATGCACGTGTGAAGCATGCACTAAACCAAGGCCACAGTATACAGCACTATTGAAGAAATGGTTAATTCAACCTGAAATGACAAATATTTTCTCAATTACTCGTTCTGATGTCATTCCAAAGCAAATCCTTCTTTCATTGAAAAGCATCCTCAAAATAGACCATAGGCCTTCAGTTGTTCAATTGGAATGTTATCAAACTAGCAGAAACGTTTGTATGCCTGTAAAACAAAAACAATGCCTTGATTTAACAGTTTAGTCTTTGTGTCAGTATAAGGCACATGCTCATGATGCCCTCTTTACACATTCATAAATTCTTTCAGTATGGGATAGTAAAGTGTTCATTTTTTGTGCACTTGTCTCTGAATCTATGTGGAAGCTGTAGGCCATCCAGTAACTTCTCGCCAACAGTTTTATATGAATTTGGGCATGCTACCTGGCTCATATGCTGTTTTTTAAAGTATGCAATTCAGACGCACACACAAATGACGTTGAAACAACTCCATTTTGCTTCTATAGACGTGGTCAGAAATATCTGGTAAAGTATAAATCAAAAGTTCAAAACAGAATGGGTGAGTAACTTTGAATATGGCATGTTTTTGGTGCCGGTCAGTTTGAGCATTTTGATCTACTGATTTTTATCCACGTTCGGACTATACCATGGTCTTTGAGGGAGGCCCTTGCCACAGTGATACAGGCTATAATGCACACAGGATCCCTGCCCTTAAACAGCAATGTATAAAAAAATCCATAAACATAAAACAAATATTTAGATAATTGTAACTAATATTAAAAACAAAACAAAATAGTTTCGGTTCACTTTCTCGCTAAAGAGTGATTGTTTTCCCATCAATAACTTTCTTTGACCCTTGAAAATATCTATTAAGGGGTTTATTTTTACATGCACAAACAACAGGAGGAATACATTCATATAAAATCAACAAACACGAATATGTTTCACTTGACAACAAAATAACATAATTATTCTATTTGCTCTCTAAGCTCAAGATGATGGCACTAAGGACAGCATAAGCCTATTCTTTTTTATTTTACATAGGCCTATAGAATGTCTTGGGATCTCACTCCTCACTCCAGTAAAACAATCGCATGAAAGAAACACCACTGAAAGAGGTCCCATTTTACAAGATTACCTGTTTTTTTATGATATTTTTGCACTTTTACACATAATAATCCATGATCACACTGCACAATATTAAAAACGTCAAAATAACACATGTAGCCTAGTGAATGGAAAGAAAAATACTGTAAAGACTACAAAATAATATATATATATATATATATATATATATATATATATATATATATATATATATATATATATATATATATATATATATAATTTTCTTGGCACCCTTTGGGTCCCTAAGTTTAAACAACATTTGCAGTTGTCTCTCCCATATTGTTGATGACCATGTTCATCACATTACATTCAAAAAATGGTTTTTTTTGCTTGTTCAAACAACTTAATTAAAATGATCTGAAACAACACAATTTTTGAGATTTCATTGAGACAACTTAATTTCTTTATGTTCAATCCACATAAATTTGTTAAAAGTGTTAAGTTAACTTAATCAATTTGTGTTGGGTCAACATGAATGAATTATGTGAAACCCTGCATTTTTTACAGTGTATGGCCACATTGTAGCCAATACATTGTAGATAACAGCTTCTCAGGATAAGCTCCAAATCATCTAGCATCATCTCAAATAGTTTTTTTTGACCATGCCAGTTAAATTATATTGAAAATGCCTCCACTTTGGGATGTCAATTTAGTGGCTAATTCATTCGTACATTTTAGTAAAAGGGAGGGGATTTGGGACGCACCTCCTTTTAAAAATAGCATGCTTTCATACGACTGAATTCTGAATTAGTTCCAATTAGCCACTTTTCTGACAATATGTAAAATAGTGAAATCAGACTGGAGAAATCTGCAGAATCTGTGAGATTTATGTATATATATAGCAAAATTCCTGGAGGTTTCTAGTCCTAAATAATTAATAAGTCAAAAAAATTTAAGGCACTTATGGATGAAATATTAGTCCAATAATAGCAACGTGTCTTTAATAAAGAGTCCAGCGAGGGTTGGAAAAAGCTTTGATCAGTGTCCTGCGGACAGCAGGGGTCTCTCTCTGCCCAGTGTCTGCAGCCTCCTGCAGTGCAGCACTGCAGACTCTCTCATTCCTATTCCTCCTTCAGCAACTCATTAATCACATTGATTGGACCTCATCAACTTAAACAGAGATCCTGAGCAGTTTATTTCAGCAGGTCGAGGGCTGAACACTCCACCGGGGATTGTGGTGAGGTGTGTGTCCTCATAGTCAGGTCTGTGTGGGTTTAAAAAAGCTCTCATTTTAGGTGGCTGTCCTCTGCAGAGATATGCAGTCGCCAACACCATGGATTCTGAAGTGAGCAGAGGTTCAAGGAAATGCAGCCTATTTGCGCTCTTGAAAAAAAGGAAGAATGTTTAATATAAATGAAACCTTTTTCTGAACAAAAGATTTCTTCTAGTGTTATTCTTCATTTTTTTAAGATAGCCTTTTTATTTATATGAAAATTAGTCAAAACATATAATAATAATAATAATAATAATAATAATAATAATATGTAAAATTAATTATGGAATTATGCACATCTCAATGAAAAAGATAAAGCAAAAATTAAATATTTTCTGAATTCAGTGTGTGCATTAAAAATTGGAAAACAAAATACTGTTAATTTATTTAATACTTAGACAAGTCTGCATGTTTAAATATATCTAATAAACAATAAATTAAGACTCATAATTAAAATTGTTTTCTTTTTGTTTATTAATCGTCGGTTATTTTAATACATCAGCACATACAAATACAGTCTCAACTATACAGTAGGAAATGATGGGAAATATACAAACAAGTAAATAGGATTATACAGTCAGGCTACACTGTAAAAATAAATCCTGGTTGCCTAAATTTTTAAGTTGAATCAAATTAACCTTATGAGTCTATTGAACGTATATGTTAAACTGACTTAAAACAGCTTGCGTAACATATAAAATTAGGATAGAACATGATTAACTTAGTTTAATAAGTTACAACGAACTAAAAGCATTTGCTGTCAGGACTAATTGATAATATCGTTTTTACAGTGTAGGAGCTAAATATGCACAATAGAATAGAAAATCAGGAGAAATTATTAATGTAATGCCAAAAAGGTGCTCATAGTGTGGAAATAGCTTAAGTACTTGAGACAATCATATTTTAAAAGAGGGTACCTGAGGAGATGACCACAATAGAAGTATACATTTCTTTGCCAGATAAAGCAAGATTAAAAAGAAATGTTTGGTATGGGAGTCTAACACATTCTCTAATCCACCATATAACAAATTAAATTCCAGAGAAAAACACTATTTTATCTTAAAGACTCCTTGTAGAAAATGATGTATTTTCTTCCAAAAAAGATGATTTTGTCAGCAGAAACATTGAAGAAAGGTTCCTTTGCTTTTTTACAGTTAAAACAAAGATTAGAGGAGTTTCTGTAAATATTTTTCAGACGTAAAGGTGTAAAATCAAATTCATTAATAAATTTATAATAGAGTTCATGAACACTCAATGAAGTACGTTTAGAAAACAAGTTGTTACATATGTCAGACCAATCTGAAGTAAATTTTTTTTTAAATTAATTTACATTGTTGTGTCCTGAGACGTATCTTTGGTTTGCTGTTTTGCTTTTTTTCTTCTCTCTCTGTTTGCGTCTCTCTCGCCCTGCAGCTACAGTAATTGTGTCCACCTATAGTGATCATTGGATCTTTCCAGTGATTGGCTGTTGGGAAAGTGTTTAACCTGAGCTGCACTTCAAACCAGTGTTGGTGGCAGCAAGGTGGTGCAGTGGCTGAGCTCTTCGCCACAGACCTGGTGTTTACTAGAGCTTTAAAGATTTGATTTAGCTTAAGTAGCTCATGTGTGCTGAGGCTATTGAAGTCAAACTTCTACTATTAGTGATCTTCTTGTTAACATCTAATTAATCGCCCAAAGAGAAATGGGTCTGGTTGATTTGTTTGTTTATCTTTATTTTGAGGGTTAAATAGCAAGGTGGGTGCCATTTTGTTTTGAATTGGCTTTCTCCTGTTTATGACAGTAAAGGGAGTTAGTTTATGTTGATGTATTTTTGTTTCTTTTCAGATTAGCAAGAGATTATTTTTGTTTGTTGTTTTGGCCTTGCCCCCTTCTGATTTAATATCCCGTTTTCTTCGTTACATTTAATATATGTAAATAAACTTCTCTTTTTCTTGATTTGACCTTGTTGTTTTTAAAGCTGCGTCACACTAGAGTTTGAGCATGCGAAATTGTGTATTAAGGTGCTGCGAAAAGAGGCGGGATTAAACAAGATTATTAGACATTTAAAAAAAGTGAGCGATTGTTCCATGTTTTAAATTTCTGTCAATAGAGGTCATGCTTTGATCCTCGATTAATCTAACGCAATCATGTGATGTGATTTTGCTGGTCAGAGTTCACCAAGCTTGAACTTTCCAAAGCAGCGAACTGCGAAACTTGATGCACGGGCTTGCGGTTCCAGTCTGACGCATTTGCGTGCGTATGAAGGGAAGTCTATGGGGAGAAAAGTGCAGTGTGACCGCAGCTTAAGTCTTTATTCTGTTTGAGGAGAGGAGTTTGCACTCTTTTTTCCAGCCGTTGCACATCACCAATCATTTATTTTCTGTTACGGTCACATCCCTAGACCTAAAAAGATTGTACCAGACATAAACTTTATTTAATTTAAAATTAACATAATTCTAAACAAATTTGTCATTTTTAAATAAAGTTTATTGTTATTTCTAATCATCAGGGATATTTAAGAGAGTTGGGGAGGTTTAGTACTGTTAATAATATTTTTATTAATATTTGTTTGGTTTGTAAAATGTGAAATGATTAAATACTTGATTTACATAGATGCACTTCCAGGAGACACAAAGACCTACATTCAAATGAGCATCCAAAAATCATTAAGTAATCTATCCCTGTGGCCAGTCTGTTTTCTAAAATAGCTAAACAAAATTGAGTGGTTGTTCTGCTCTAGCTCGCCAATAAAACACTGAATTGCATTTGTGTTCATGTCAAAATTAATGGCATGCTTCACAAATGTCTATCGAGCCATGTTTCCAGTTCCTGTCAATGAACTGTCATTACACAAGCTTGTCAAGTGAAACTACCTGAGGGTTAGCAGCAGCTTGAGTGCAGGTATAGATGCAGCCCACATACAGTAACAGGCAGCACAAGATTTGCCATTATGTTCAGTCTGTGCCCTTTTTCCCAGCTATCTTCAGAGCAGTTCCTCTTCTAGTCAACTGAAAGCAGATCTAGTATCGTGCTGCTCAGATAATGGAGAAGTCGTTGGTGTGTCCTCCTGACTGTGGTGAAACTGGCATGACTGATCTATTCTTATACATCATGTATTATGATCAAATAGCTGCGGTATCATCTACTCTTATTAGTCAATATTAAACAAGACCTGCAGTGACTGAATGCGGAGGATATAGTGAAACGTGCCTGCGCAATCATTTAATCATTCATGGATAATTACCAAGCAAATTCTCTGCATAATCATACACCATAGGATTAGAAAAGATAGTTGGTTATTTGGTAGCACTTTAGGATAACAGTACATGAATAATGATGTATTAATATGTAAACTAAACATTACTTTATTATAAACTAATGATGAGTTAATGCATGCGCTAATCATGCACTAAATTTAACTACAACATGAGTCACATGAGTTCATGTGTGAATAATGGCTACCCTAATTGCTTGTTAGTACATGATGTAATTATTATATTAATTAACATTTAGGTTTAAGCTAAATGTAACCAATATGAACACATGAGCTGTTAATGTATACTTATATATTATGACTTTACTTGGAGGGGCACACCATCATTAACCCATTCTTAACTAATCATGAACTCCTTGTGCACGTTCGTCTAGTGCGTTTACACTGAAAGACAATAGAGAAGTGTTCTGTCAACACGAAACAGTTTTAACACAGGAGTTCATGAGTAGTTAAGGATGAGTTGATGATGATGCGCCCCTCCAAGTAAAGTCATGATATACTTATACATTAACAGCTTATAATTATACATGTGTTCATAACATAATTATACATTAATATATCATGACTCCATGACAGTTAAATTAAGCATAAACTAATGTGGTAATTAATCCATTAGTTAACAAACAAGCATGAACTAACAAGTAATTAAGGTACCCATTTTTCACACATGAACTCATGTGACTCATGTTGTATTTAAAGTTAGTTCATGACTAGCGCATACATTAACTCATCATTAGTTTATAATAATGTTTAGTCTACATATTACCACATCATTATTCATGTAATGTTATTGTAAAGTGTTACCTGCTATTTTAAACACCTCTGGTATTTCTATGCAGGCAGAGCTCCTTATACATATACGAAGCATATACTGCATTCCACACACAGTTGTGGAATTTTCAGGAGTGTAATTGTGTGTGGTTCACGCAGGTGAGTGGGCCTGTCAAACCACCTGACACTCTTTCCTCTTCGTATGCACCAGACACTTTCTTATCAACACTCCATGTTTCTGGAAGAACATGCCATTTTGGATAAAAGCGTGTGCTAAATGAGTAAACATAAATGTGAATAGGAAATGTCCTACTTTCGACCTCAATCAATTTAGTCAGTTGCAGACCACAATTGCATTTTCACCACTAAAACATTAAGTTTTCTTAACATTTTAAATGATGTGCCAATTATGGCTAAAAAAAGAATAGAAAATGCTAGGTGTTCTTTGAATACATCTGAAAAAAAATGTATAAAAAGAGTGGTGGCACAATGGCTTACAACAAGAAGGTTGCTGGTTCGAGTCCCGCCTGGGCTAGGAAGCTTATCTGAGTTTTCATGTTCTTCCTGTGTTGGCGTGGGTTTCCTTCGGGTGCTCCGGTTTCCCCCACAGCCCAAAGACATGCGCTATAGGTGAACTGGATAAACAAAATTGGCCAAAGTGTATGAGTGCGTGTGTGAATGTGAGAATGTATGGATGTTTCCCAGTACTGTGTTGCAGCAGAACATATGCTGGAATAGCTGGCGATTCATTCCGCTGTGGCGACCCCTGATAAATAAGGGACTAAACCGAAGAATAACGAATGAACGAAAAATCAAAATAAACATTGTATACTGCACTATGAAAATATAATCATCTGACAAAAGATATTTGTTTGTAAAGTTCCCACTCATTTTGTGCTGTAAACATACTTGAAAGTTTATGTTTCACGTAAAGCTGCCTTGCGCTAATCTCACTGAAGCAGAACTAGCGCCATCTGTGGAGTAACGTCAAATTGTGCTTCTCACTCAAGTTGTGGTTCTTCGATCTGCCCCGAGTTCACAGTTCAGATGTCTGACCTCTAGCGGCATTCAAGACTTTATTTCGGAAGAAGGATGTAGAAAAACCACTCCTAATTCCGAGTTGTCTGAAACGCAGCAAAAGTAATATTCTTTTGATAAAAACGACCCCTTTCTGGTGACCCATGCAGAATTACTCCAATCATTTTTTCTGCTTTAAAGGCAGCATCTGCATGTCTATCTGATCAAATAGTCAATAATATTAATAATTCCTAACATTTATTTTCTGGACACTCAAAGCACTTCACACATTGGGGGAATCTCCTCATCCACCACAAGTGTGCAGCATCCACCTGGATGAGACAACGGCAGCCACATTACACCACACCACACACCAGCTGATTAGTGGAGAGGAGACAGAGTGATGAAGTAAATTATGATATGGGGATGGTTAGGGGGCCATGATGGACAGAGGACAAATTTGGCCAGGATGCCAGGGTTAAACCCCTACTCTTTCGAAGGACATCCTGGGATTTTTAACAACACAGAGAGTAAGGACCAGGTCTCACTAACACCGCTTCTGGCAGCAACCCAGGTTTCCCATGTGGTTGCCCATCCAGGTGTTGACCAGGCAAAGCCCTGCTTAATTTCAGTGGGCAACAATGTGAGAGTTGCAGAGAGCTAGCTATGTGTTAAACAAGCTAGCATATGTGCTATGTGTTAAATGATTGCTTAAAAAAAGAAATAGCAACTGTAGTATTAAAAACCAAATGTCCTGTAATTTTTTTTTTAAGAAAAGGAGATGCAAGACCTCAGTTGGGTCAGTATTTGTTAATTAAAATAAGGATGAAATAAAATGTAAATATATTTTTTCTGTTTATTTAAATAAAAAATATTAAATTACACAATAAAATAAAAAAATTTAATGAAAAATCATAAAAATTATATTAAAAATTAAAAACAATAATAAAAAATAATGGTATTTATACACTCCTAAGCCTGACAAGTAATAAATTCTTTTATTGAAACAATAGATTCTCTGATAAAATATACCTACATATAGAAATCAGTAATTACAGTACGTACAAGGTCATTTTAAAGGCATTGGGTGGAATAACAAAAAATGTGCATATCTGCATGTCCTATTTGCAGAATTTGCTCATCTATTTGCATATTACACTATATACTGTACAGAGAAGTGAATCAGTAAAACAGGGATTATAACACAGAGGAAAAAATGAACACAGTTACATATAAATACAGTATATAATACAAATAAATCATGCTTTAAAAAAAAATTACACATTGGATGTAATGTAAAGTAATAACTCTGCATTATGAATGCATGTGCTTTGTCGGGGGAAAACAAATCCCTTGTAAAAACACTTCACAGTACATTTGCCATTTTGGTCACCAGATAATAAACTGCTGTATCCTCGCTTCCCCTGAGCTACAGATCTCATTTCTATTTAAATGAACATGAGATATCTGCGGCAGCCGAACCAAAACAGATTTGGAAGACAGAAAGCCTCTCGCCTAAAGTGCTGAGCGAAAGCGCTAACAGAAAGTGCGTTTGTGTTTTCCGTGCTCTGCGGGTTTGGTGCATGTGACCGCAGTCCCCCCTGTAATCTGCCAAAGCACTTGGTCAAACAACAAGGCTGAGCGGAAAGAGAGTAAGGCTCGGAGAAAAGAGCCTGTAAAGTCTGAGCTTTCTCTACTGTATCACACCGCATCAAATAGAGTCAAAAATGCAGCTCTTATTCTTCGCTGTTATTCTCTCTATGTGAAACTGTATAATCGTTTGTCCTGTTCTGGGACGCTGATTCGGAGTTCCAGCGTCTGTCCTGACCTCTACAGAGCAGCAGAGCTATCAGCCGAGAGCGAATGGAAGGAGTGAACAGCACAAACATAATGCAGTTGGCAGCTCCCTGAAAGGTGTTTCCAATTCCCTATTAAAAAGAAAAATGGTTGAGTTTGCCCAATGCAATAATGGCAAGTACAGGTAAATGACTTTGATGAATTGCACATATAAACTCCAAAAAATTAAGTTCATTTTGAGGTAACTAAGTGGATCCAGGTGGAAACTCACATGCAAGGTCACCAGCACTGGGTTGTGTCCGGCGGGAGAGCTGGTCAGCAAGAGAACGAAGCGGACGGTGCTCCATACGCGGAGCATGATGAAGATAATGGGGATGAGGGTGAGCTTTCGGTCCGCAATGGACGACAGAGAGTGAGATACAGGGTTGGTGGTCAGGATGGGACGGTACTCAGACAGGGCTGCGTGCTTAACAAATGTAAAGGGAGAATCAAAAATTAATATAATTAGTTAAATAGCCTAGATCACCTAGAAATAAGCATTTTAGCTAGGCAGGAGAAAATACATTTTAAAAAATGCTGGGTGCCACACAATTCCTTCGTGTTGTCCCAACACAAATCGATTAAGTTAACTTAATTGTTTTTTACAAATTTAAGTGGATTGAACATAAAACAATTAAGTTGTTCCCCCCAAAACACTAAAGAATTGTGTTGATTCAGCTCATTTTAAATAAGTAGTACCAAGCAGCAAGAATAATTTGTTGAGTGTTACTGAGCGCCCTTTTTCGTTGTCAAGTCCTCTGCATTCCAGATATTATGATATCATAACCAACTGCTGAGAATTGTGTGTTTAGTCTGCAGATAAAAATATTGTGTTTATTATATTTACATGGTTGCATTGAAATATTTTAATCTACCAAAATTATGTTCTACCAATGATAAAACTGTGCTGGGATGAATGAAACATAGGAAGTTGCAGGGGAACTAGGGAAGATACTGCTATTCTAGCCGAAATAAAACAAATAAGACTTTCTCCAGAAGAAAAAATACTATCAGACATACTGTAAAAATTTCCTTACTCTGTTAAACATAATTTGGGAAATATTTAAAAAAAGAAAAAAAAAAATCAAAGGGTGTTTAATAATTCTGATTGCAACTGTATATGTATCCTCATATGGACCTTCTTCATTCATTTAAAAGCAGGCAGAGCCATTGGACTCTTATTAGCTTGAGAATTCTGGTCTCATTCACTCATTCTCATTTAGCCGTAAAAACAGCTTGTTATGCTGACTGATGTTGTAACTGGCTTTTTCTTATTCTATAATTTAATTTTTATGCATAATCATAAACACACTTGTTTGTAGAGCAAGTAGTTTGGACGTTTACTGCCGTTTATTATTCTATTCATTTCCCCCATAGGCAAATGAATCAGAAGTCTTTACACTATTGGAAAAAAAGAGCACAGCTGCAGAATATGATGAAAACAGTGGAACCAAATCAACATAAATCTGTTAATTATCAGTTCAACGACTGCATTTAAACAGAAATTGCATATCGCTTGCGATTCACTAAAGCATTTGTCCATTTTATTTACACTTTTAAATTGCATTCTGTGACCTTTAAGGATAAAATAACCATTATAGTAAAAGTGAAGTACCTATGGTTTTTGGAACGTTGATTACTAGTTGTATAACCAGTTTTACAACAAATACTACAGTATGCTTACGGTAGAAAAAACATGGTGTAGAAATGTGGAAACTGTATTTCATTTTTGATTTGCTATTTGTTTACTCATTCAGCACCTGCTTTAACCCAAAACGACAATGTTTTTCCATAAATATAATAAAACTACTTTTATTATTTGAAGCAAAACTAATTATTTTTGTAAGTGCTTGATCTCACTTCTGGAAAACCCATTGTTAGAATCAACAAATTACTTTCAGCAGACCACAAATAACCTCCAGGAGTCTTCCCACAGCTATATTACAGATGTGTTAAATATTACTGTACTGTACAGAATACACATACTTAATATACACACACAAAATCTGACTGTGAGTGAACTGAAAAGAGCTCTTCCACATATACCCTTCAGATGCTGATGTTATGTTAAAATGTCAACTGTAATGTTATTTTCATTACATTCATTCATAGTCCTTTAGCTTAGTCCCTTATTTATCAGGGGTCGCTGGAGCGGAATGAACCGCTAACTATTCCGCCATATGTTTTATGCAGTGGATGCTCTTCCAGCCACAACCCAGTTCTGGAAAACACCCATACACCATTCACACACACACTCATACACTACAGCCAATTTAGTTAATCAAATTCACCTATAGCGCATGTCTTTGGACTGTGGGGGAAACCAGAGCACCTGGAGGAAACCGACACAAACACAGGGAGAACATGCAATCCCCACACAGAAATGCCAACTGGCCCAGCCGGGGCTCGAACTTCTTGCTGCTTCTTGCTGTGAGGCGACACTGCTGTCCATGATATTTTCATTACATTATTTATTATTTAATTATTTTATTTATTCAATATTTCCATTATTAATTACATCATTTCTACAGGACATATTTTTGGAAGTTTTATGCTTAAGTGAGATAATAAATCTTGTGACTTTAAAGATGTAGTCATGAATGCTAAATTGCACATGAATGCACATGTTTTACTTGTTTATTGTTTACTTATTATTTTTTTTATCAAATAAATGCAGCTTTGGTGAGCAAAAGAAATTTATTTCAAAAATATCTTACTGATGCCATACTTTGGACTGTAGTGTAAATGATGTGCATTTTTTTACCTTATTAGATCTGTCAGTTTTAAACATGTACTGGAAATGGCTGGCAAACCTCAAAGCCACAAAGTGATTTTAATTCTTCCGGTGCAAGGAAACAGTATAACCATCCACCCCATTGTGCTGCATTCAAAACACAGTTGTTTCCGTTTGACAAGTACGCCTGCCTGTTTTTAATATTATATAGAATATATTATTATTATTTTAATAAAAAGCTTTCTTAACCACTGAATATATACAAAACTTTTCCAACAGATTTTTTTCCAGAGACAGCGCTTACATTTTGAGGCCTTTGAAATATTTTTATAGATCAAAAATATATTGATGGCAGAAACCTCCATGACCTTTAAAGATGTTATTAACTTCCATGACATTTCCAGGCTTAGAAATCACTATTCTGTGATATATGTGCCTAATGCATTAACTCTGAAAGTTATTCCAGAAACGACTTGTCTTTGAGATGATAAAAATATCATGCAAACTTGTAATGTTAAACTGATGAGCGCGGAGGACTTACTGCTCTGTAAATGTGTATCTTAATGAGGATGTACAGGACAGGCAGTGTGACATAGGCAATGAACTCCCAGATCTTCCCGGTGAGCAGCATCCACAACACGTGGTCTTCAGCCTGGATGTTCACCCAGCACCAGCCTACAGACACTTCAGAGGCATCATAGCCGATCTTGTGCAGAGACAGCGCTGCCACAGTGATGGCGAAAGGAACGCCCCAGCTGACATAAACCACAAGTCACAAGATCAGATTGGAAACAGCTCAGGAAAACTATAGTTCATTTTAGTTTTTGCAGATATGAAGATTATTTGTCTTTGTGAAAGATAATTTTAACATTTTAAAAATAGACTGGGGATATTTATTTTGAAAACAACAAAGCTTAATGCTCATACTTGAAATCACATGAGTGTCATACTTTCTTACCATTATTTAAAGAAGACATCCACTAAGATGTTATTCAGCGTAACAACAGTTTATATAAAAGCACCTTGCTTTGCATATCATTTGATGAATTACATATTAAAAGTCTATTTAATGATTTAAAAAGAGTTTTTATCATTTAAAATATTAGTAGTACATAGTAGTAATAAAGTGAAATTTAAATATGATCACTTAATCTTTTATCAATTTTAATAAGTATGGGTCAGAATCTCAGAATTTCTGCCATGAAACTCTATGCACGCACCTAATCTGCTCCTGCATCATTAACTACATGGCGCAGGAGATTGGATGCTGCCACCTCGGCAGCCAAGGAACTTGCTCCTCATCAGTTTAAATGCTCCTTGTCGTTTTACACCGTTAAGCTGCGGCACGTTTTTGGAGACCCTTCTTCACCCCAGCTCCACCTGTGTTTATTTCTGCTACGAGGTTTACATATATATTATGTTTGCAGCAGCAGCGTGTTATATTCTCAGACATCTTGTCTGTGTATACACTGGCAGTAGCAGGTGTCTCTCTTTAGCTTGAAGGCGTAGGGCTAAGGGGAAGGGGTAAATACCCCTTTGAACGAAGATTTTTCAGGACCACACTCAAAACCAAGGGGTAAGAAAATTTCCCAGAATACACCAGCCACAGCTGCACCCGGAAGTAAGGAGATCCAAAAATTTGTATTTTTTGTTATTATTACAATATTTTATAATGAACAAGTATATGTTTTAATATATTCATAACCGTGTAAATACCAAAAAAATTAGCAACTGGAATAACTTCAGCAGTCGCGATCGTCTGATCCCATATAAAGCAAGAGATTGCAATGACATATGATGACGTGTGCAGGTGTTTTAGTGCTGTCCCAATACTTAGGGGTAAATTTTAAAGCCCTTCCCCTTCACCCTCGGTTTTAAGGGCTAAAGGGTAAGGGGAAGGGGTAGTGGTACAAAAATAGAATTGGGATAGAACCTTGCTCTGCAATAATAATCAAAGCAGCAGCAGCTAGATCTATACTGCCAAGACTAAATACATCAACATTGCCATATAAATATTCATTACACCACTAAATCCAGAGAGTGTTCATGACAGAAATATGTTGTTTCAGTTTTACATAAAATATCTGACATTTCACTCATATTTTTTTTATTTTATTATTTCAGTCTTTTAGTGAAACTCTAAGGATTTTATTTACATAAAATCACATATTTTTTATTTAACTTCTGCAGACACCAAAAGGGACATCCATGTAATCCTTGGTACAAATAACCTCTGCTTTTTCCTTTACTAACATCATTTAATATATAAACACATGAATTTATTTATTATTTATATTTATTCAAATTAACTTTAAAGCACAAATATTCTGTACTTAGGAAATATTTCAATTTATTATGTTAATTTTAGTTTACTTTCTTGCTTTGTATTAATTTTTTTATTTTGTGTAAACCTAAAGATGATCTGACAGTCAACTCAATCTTAGAATTAATACTTAATTAATAGTGTATCAAATATGCAACAATAGACATAATTTAACTTCAAGTTACAAGAATTACAGATTAAGCTGACACTGTTGGTACCTGTAAAATTTTAAAGAGGAATATCTACTTTCTTTCTTCTAACATCTATTGTTTTGTGTGTGAAAAACAGATATAGATGTGCATCAGATAATATCATAAGTGCTGAGTACATTTTGACTTTAGCTAAAGTGTGAGTATTTAGGGATGTACTGTCCCTTTAAGATCATCTTGGCAGAGAAGAAACGCGAAGAGTTTAACGTAATGTTACCTGATTAGATGAAAATACAGCACCAAGTTGTCGGCTTGTCTCTGGCTGGACTTTACAATAAAAACATACAAGTAGATGGCAATAGCCACAGTCCAGAAGAATGAGCTGGTGTTGGCGAATGTGGAAACTGCTCCTTGTGCAATACAATCCCAAGAGTCAGATTTAAAAATCTGGCAAACTCCATAGAAGTACGACAGCGCGGAGAGAAGGTCAGAAACAGACAGATACACGAGCAGTTTTCTCGGTGTAGTTCTCAGATCGAGCCAACTTACATACGTGCTTATGATTAAAAGTGAGCCAAAAAACGAAAGTACACATGATGTCAGAATAACAACCTGTTCGTAAACAAACACCTCCGTCTGGTTTGCCTCGGCCATTGTTTTTCCGTGTATAATAATTACTTAAAGCTCGACCTGCGGCTTGTTTGCGCGTTTGTTCAATGTTTCGTAAAGTCTAAACTCATTTAAAGTAACGAATCCACTTGTATCCTAGAGAGATTTCCAGTCCCCTTTTCCCCTGACGAAGCATTACTCCGTAAAACACGACGGGCTTTAAGATCCAGCGGCGTAAGAAGCTTTACAAAAGCCAGTTCGACAGCTTCTTCACAACTGCTGAGACAGTGAAACAATGCCTAGACAATAACAACGAATAAACACACGGTGAATTCCGTCGACATTTTTCTATCTTAATTCCTTTATTAAACATAGAAAAAGTGCCAAAAGTTTAAATCTTAGCTGACCAACAGTTTCAAAAAGGTGAAATAATGTGGGATGCTTCATTAAGTGTTTTGAATCATTTGAATCAATTCACCAAAAAGATTCATACAGAATAGTTCACTGATTCTTTGGATAAAACAAAGACTGGGCCACTTCACCCAAACATGAAATTGTAACCACTATTTACTCAGCCTCAAGTGGTTCCAAACCTATATACGTTTCTTTATTCTGTCGAACCCTAAAGTAGATATTTTGAATAAAGCTGAAACATAGTCAGGGTGGCACTGTGGCTCAGTTATTAGCAATGTTGCTTCACAGCAAGAAGGTCCAAGTCCCAGCTGGGTCTGTTGGCATTTCTGTATGATGTTTGCATGTTCTCCTTGTGGTTGCTTGGATTTCCTCCGGGTGCTCCGGATCCCGCCCCCCCCCCCCAATCCAAAGACACGGAATAGATACATTGGGTGAACTAAATTGGCCGTAGTGTGTAATTTTGTCTGTGAATGTGAGAGTTTGTGGATATTTCCCAGTACTGGGTTGTGGTAGGGCATATGCTGGAATAGACACCTGATAAATAAGGGTCTAAGCCAAAGGAAAATGAATGAATGAGGAATGATCATTGACTTCCATAGGAAAATCGAATACCATGGACATCAGTTTCAGTTTTCCAACTTTCTTCAATTTCTAAATGTTTTTGTTTGTGTTTAACAAAATAAGGAAGCTCAAATAGGTGTGGAACAAGTAGAATATGAGTAAATAATGTCAGACTTGTCAGTTTTTGTGTAAACAATCACGTTAAAGCTCTTGTAAAATCAAAATGTATAAGGTTTGCTAGCCCACATTGCCATTCTTTAGGTGAACAGTTACTTTGTGCAAGTTAATCAACTGAAAAAAATGTGATCTGCTTCCACATTTGGAGTGTGGTCCTTCTCTCTTGATGTCAGTTTGACGGCTTTACAAGTCGACATTTATGGAAGCTTGTTTCCTCAAATTAAAATCACAAGATAAATCTTGTGATTCTAGCTTGTTTAAAAACTCACAATTGTGAGAAAAAAAAGTCACTATTACATTTACATTTTAAATTTTTTTTCTTTTCATGTTTATTTGTATTGTAATTTTCTTAGAACTACAAGTTTATCTTTCAGAAAGCAAAAAAGTCAGAATTTCAAGTTTATATTGCACAATACTGAATATATAACATGATAAACTCACAATTGTGTCTTTTTTCCCCTAAGAATTAAACTTTACTGTAATTACAAGTCAGGATTGTGAGTTTTTGTCTGCTAGTTACTGTTTTTCTCATAATTGGGATATTTTTCTTACAATTATGTATATATACAATTCAAGTCATGGCAAAGATCAAATAAAGTTATTAGAAATTAGTTATTAAAACTATTATGTTTAGATATGTGTTGAAAAAATCTTCTCTCCGTTAAAACAGAGATTGGGGAAAAAATAAACAGGGATGCTAATAATTTAGGGGGGCTAATAATTCTGACTTCAACTGTATAATTATTACAATTTTGTCATAATAACTATCAAATGTGGATTGAGTTTATGAGAGGAAAATCACAATTGTGAGAAACAAATTCCAGATTTTGAAATGAATAGTCCACCATTACTTTGAAGGGGCAAAAACATACAGGCCAAACAAATTAATATCTTTGGCTCTGGACAATATGTTGAGGTTCTTGCAATATAAATGATTATTTACAACAATATTAAACATTATTTACAACATTATCTTGAATCTTGAATCTCAGCAAACTGTCCTGAACGATATCAGATTTTGTGAACCACAGAAAAACTAAAAAAACAGATTTTTCAACCTCTTGAAGGTTAGTAAAGTTTGACTTTCTTTTTTATTTTTTTTGAAGGAGCTGTTGCTTTATTTTTTTTTTTTTTAAATATTAAAGCCACTTAAAAGATTCATTCAGAATGATTCTCACTCCGCAAAAACGATCTATTCATAAATCAAGGAAGCGGTGCGTAGCCTATAGTTTCCAAACTCTCCAACAGAGTCTGGCTACAGACATGATGTTAATCCCTCTCAGTCTAATATGTATTTCATTCAGTTTTATTAGTGATGGATCTAGTGCATTTTAGCATTCTAATGTAACTGTGAGATAACTATGCAACTTCTTATGTGCAAGCAATGCGGCATCATAATGAGTCTGCAATTATTGTCAATTAAACATCTGCAATCACTACATTACACCATTAGATGGCGCAACATGAACTTCTATCGAGCTTCAGATCTTTTCAAGTTACTTCCTTCTAGTTGTGATTTCACTTTGATCAAGCTTATTCTGTTTAATGTGGAAGTTTGCCTGCATAAACCCCATTACATAATCCGTTTCTGTAGGTGTGTTGTTGGGTTTTTTGAAGTGAGTCAATATTTTAACTTCCAGGAAGATTTCTGTCTGTTTTGGTCTATTATTTAGAATTACATTAAAGTAAATGCATATCATTTCATCACATTCATTCCCAGTGTGACGCATCATTTTATTTCAGGTGAAGAAAACAAAAGGTGGAGAACAGAAAATGGAAAATCAATGTTTGATCCTTCATGAGAGGCAACCCATAGTTCTCTTCTCATCACTTTGGTGAGCTGTACATTCATATGTCACTATTCTCAGTACTCCATGTGCATGTTACAATTCCAAAAAATGTGGAGGTGGCTTTTAAAAATACTCTTAAGCTTGTCAGACATCACCAACATAAATGGCTTATGGCATTCTGTATTCTCCTGCCTTGCACTTTTAATTAATGCATATCTAGGTGTGAAGATGCAGCCTAAAAGATCTCGAAAGTGAGCATAAAATATGAGTCCTTCAACCACACAAGCACTGTAAATGTGTTGAACTTGAAGACATTAGAAATGTTAATAAATTATTAAAATGTCAATTTTTTTTGGGTAAAAATTTGTTGAAGGAGACCGGCGATTTTAAGATTGGAAAATGATGATTAATTATTATTTTGGGACTTCAATGTAATCCTCAATATAATTTAATATGTCAACAAATGATTCTTGTTCTAAAAATGTCAGTTTTTTTATTTTACTGTATTATATGTCTGGTTTACAAGGCGAGTACAGCTTGAATCTGTTTTCAAAGATACATGTAAATTAAACTGAGACATAATACAACGCAAACTCAAGAGATAAACAAATTAAATGTAAAATAGTTTCTGGCTATGTCTTAATCAAGAGAAACAGCATGACATATCAGTTTAACCTTTAAGTGTTTTTTTAATTGACAGCATCTGTCTCTTTCATTTCTCTTCAACATGCCTTTTAAAGTAATATTAATATGTTTGTGATTTTCAGAGAGTTTGTGAAAGCTATTCTTTATTCGGTTGCATTATAAGCACACTTTGAGTGTATGATTTAAAACAGAGTGCTTTAATATGTCGTCAAAGACCTTACTAAATTGATTTACGGACAAGTTTAAGTTATTATTGCCACACTGATTTGATTACATCAAAACCTCAAGTGAGTTACGAGGGTTTTATTCACCTGTGCAAACTGCCCTTTTGAGGATCAACAACAACACAAACACTGACTTGCTTTACATATACAACAGAAATAAATAACACAACATGGAGAAATGACAATGTTTTAAGATTTTTTTATTACTAAAAAATACATTCATACAGTATTATTATTCTTATTTTAAAACAGTTTACTACAATGCATTTCAAGTGGGTAAACATTAATACGTAGATCATCATTATCATAGCAACTTCATAATAATAAATAACTTAAATAACTGTAAAATTTCTCAGTGAACACTGTGGATATATTTATTTGTTTTTTTTATTTCATTTATATTATGTAAATAATATTTAAGACTATGTAACATAAAATTATATATTCAAAACATTAATAAGAAGTATTTTGGTCCATCATTATGATGGTAATATGTTTTGGTTGATTAGCAAATTGATACACATAATTTATTTACATGTTACCTAAATTTCTTTTTAACTGTAAAATTTATTATACCCAAAATTATTATTTTAGTCTATAGATTTTATTTATACACCAGAAATAAACACAACATAGAAAAATGACAAGATTTAAGATGTTTTTATTACTAAAAAATACATTCATACAGTATTATTATTCTTATAATTAAAAAGTTTATTACAATGCATAGGCATTAATACATAGGTCATCATTATCATAGCAACTTCATAATAATAACATTGTTTATTTAATGTGTTACTTTGTTTTTTGTTTTAAATAACTGTAAAATGTAGTAGCAATTTCTGAGTGAACACTGTGGATATATTCATTCATTCATTCATTCATTTTCTTTTCGGCTTAGTCCCTTTATTAATCTGGGGTCGCCACAGCAGAATGAACCGCCAACCGATCCAGCACATGTTTTACGCAGCGGATGCCCTTCCAGCTGCTACCCATCACTGAGAAACACCCATACACTCTTATTCACACACATACACTACGGACAATTTAGCTTACCCAATTCACCTGTACCGCATGTCTTTGGACTTGTGGGGGAAACCGGAGCAACCGGAGGAAACCCACGCAAACACAGGGAGAACATGCAAACTCCACACAGAAAATGACAACTGACCCAGCCGAGGGTCGAACCAGCAACCTTCTTGCTGTGAGGTGACAGCACTACCTACTGCGCCACTGCGTTGCCACTGTGGAGATATATATATATATATATATTCAAAACATTAATGAGAAGTCTTTTGGTCCATCATTATGATGGTAATATGTTTTGGTTGATTAGCAAATTAAAACACATAATAATTTATTTACATGTTACTTATTTTACTTTTTAACTAACTGTATAATTTATTATACCCCAAATTATTATTTAGGTCTATATATTTGACATCTTATATACATTTTTTTACTTTGTAAATGCGTTATAATGTTTTGATTCATCATTATAAAATTCAATTCATCTTTATTTCTATAGTGCTTTTACAATGTAATGCAACTTAACTAGAAGTTCTAGTAAATTGAAACTGTGTCAGTCCAGTTTTCAGAGTTCAGTTTAGTTCAGTTAATTTTGCTCCATTTGCAGCTTCATAACAAACACATCCCGTCATAAGCTGAATATGTCATCAGACCATAAGCTAAGTATAAACAGGTCACGCCATGTCATGGCAGTACTGAAACTGCGAAATCTGGTCAGCTGATATTCACAATAACACTTGACTGAATCACTCCTGATTTTATAGAAGATAAAAAAACAATATATAAGAAAAAAAGAGCAAACCTACAGTAAGCATGAATCAATTTTAACACTAATGAAATCCCTTGCGTTACATTTTGTAACAGCAGAGACAAAACAAAAGCAGACACTCACGATTAGAAGAATGAATGATACGGGAAGCTTGATAACATGCACAGACTCTAGATCTGTCTTTTCTCATCTCTCTCCAGGCTCTGAATGCTCGAGCGGGGTTGACTGGATGGATGAATGGGCCTTTAAAGGTGACGAGTTTCTGCGGCAGTATACTTGCTGATTGCTTCGTTCTCACTCCACACAACAACCAGCTAAGACACTGCCAGAGAACCACTCACAGCAGCGGCCCGAAGCCCTCGCTCGCTTCAGCATCTCCTGCATCTTCTGGAAAGTCTCCCTGTTTTACGACTGTCCTGTCTTCTGCAGGTACGATTCTGGATGCTTTAATCCCCTGCTCATCGAACATCCGCATTTCTTGTATGTGACAGCCAGGGACAGAGGTAGTTTTCCCCTGACCAAATAAACCTTTGTTCTGCTTTCGCTTTCCAAAAGATGACGGTATAGGTGAGGCGTCTGCTGAAAACACACACAGAGAGGAGAAAAAAACAAACTCATACTTCCAGTTTATGACATCTCACTGCTCACTGCACTGCAAATGAAACAGAACGGTGTGACGTAATGTAGGGAATTACAGCAGTCACAAGTTTTTTCTATCAGGATTTTTTGTTGTTTAGTTAGAACTAAATCGAAATATCCTGTCAAAATGATTTAGATATTAAATAATAAAGTGAAACTAATTACAAAAATACATGTGTAAACATTTTAACAGAAGATTTTGTAACACATTTCAACATAATTTTTTTTGTCTTTGCCATGATGTTATCGTTATTGGTCCGGTATTAAAATTAGGCCAATAACTGATAGATTACATAATTGAACAGAACTGCCTGCCTCGCACATGTGTGGGCGAACTTGTTCAAACTTATCCAGTGCACTATAACGGAGCTTCCTAACATTGTTTATTCCTTTAAAGTCAGTGATTTCTTTGTGTGGTATTGCTGTGTGTTAATAACTCAGTAAGTAACCATATTCCTTATCATTTTAGTTATGTTTGACAGAGTGTCATCGTAAATTTTGGTTAAAATCACCTCAGGAAAAAATATTACATGTGTAAACATAATAGCAGTGATGCAGATGTGCATTATTTGTTATTATCAATGCGTTGCTATGCCATGTGTTCTTGTAAGTTTGCTCTCCGTTTGATCGGCATATTTATAATGATTATACGAGCGCAGCACCTGCAGTTAAAGTTCCAAACTCACCGCGATTAATCATAAACCTTTCATCGATCAGTTTTCTGCTGATTGACACCAAGTACAAACATAGAAGCATTGTCTGATTGACAAGCAGCACCTACATGTGTTCAAAAGAATCTAAAACGCCAAATGGGACAAATTTAGGCAGCATTTTTTTAAGTAAAACATACTATCTGTATTTAACTGTCAAAACACCTCTCAACTTTTTTGTTTTAAAAACTTTATGAAGTTTAAAAAAAAAAATAAGTTGTTCACTGTATAAAAATATAACATTTTAAATTATTCATATTTATCGGATAATATATCGGTTATCGGCCACCAAATCTTAAGAATTATCGGTTATTAATATCGGCCAAATAATCCATATCGGTGCATCCCTACATAATATTTTAGTAGTTATATTGCAAGATACTAGTATTCAGCTTTAAGCTTAAAGGCTTAACCAGGTTAATTAGGCAAGTCATTGGACAACTATGGTTTGTTCTGTAGACAAGGGACATAAATAAACCTTAACATAATTATAAAAATGCTTTTATTCTAGCTAAAACATATGAAATAAAAAGATATATGTTATTGGAAATACTTTGAAAGTTTCCTTGCTCTGTTATGTTCATCACTGGAAATATTTGAAGAAAAAACATATATAAATGTGTGTGTGTGTGTTTAGTATAGTGTAGAGCAGGGGTGCTAATATCATTGAGAGCCGTGGCCCGAAGATAAATATATAGTATACCAAACTATTTCACATTAAAGTTGCCATGGGTAATTTCCTAATTTATTTCATAATATTTAAAAATAAATAGAAAAGATCACTTTGAATTGTGTTAACCAATGCAGCATTAACTATATAACTTATTGCGATAAAGACATAATCACATTTATAACACTGTGGAGTTCAATGCTAACTTCGGGTGACAGTGTGTACATTTTAACTAAGTTACAGCATTTAAATTAAAACATTTCATTTAACTTACTGTAGCTTTTCTGTAGCTTAACAATAAAACAAACAAATAAAAGTAGTTCAACTCAATGAGTTAAAAAAAACTCTCTGTTAAACAGAAATTGGGGGAAAAAATAAAAGGGGGGGCTAATAATTAAGGGGGGATAATAATTCTGACTTCAACTGTATATATCACATACATTTTGGTATAACATACCATGTTGAATTGGCAAACATTAGAGAAATGTTTAAAATATGTAAAGTTTTTATGTGTAAATTTTTTTTGTATTAACATTTTACTCTAAATAAGACAAAATTACTGATTAAGAGAAAGCAGAAAATGAAAAGTACAAAGGGGACATTGATGCCTCTATGACTATGAGGACAGAAAGTACCAAAAATCACAGTTCCCATATCAGAAATATGATTTCATTCTAACTAAATGACACTGACTTCCAAGTTAGCATTCAGTAAAAGCTCTGCCAGTACCCACAACACTTACCTTTAATAATCACAAGACTCAAACCCTGAGGAAACTCTGACATAGCACTCTTCCTACACATTACGACAGTTCGGCTATACCTCGCTAAATCTCCATCCAGTGTAAACAAGCCCATATAGCTTACATCCAACAGAAACTCTTGATCCTCAGAAAAAAAACACACATGAGTTTGAGAGGCCGCCACACCTCAGGGAGGGGAAAGCACACCTTCCTTTATTACTTATATGAACTATGCTCGCCCTCGTCACTGCAAATAGAGCCGTGACTCACTTTTTCTCAAATAAACGCTGAATCTCGGTTCAAAGGGTTCAGCTTATATTTGGCTGTAAGAAACTCTACGATCGGATTCATGTGAAAGAGCAAGATCGCTGGCATGAGTGTGTCATATGGGGAGAGGATGGCTCTGTCCGGTCCCGGATTTGTTGTTCACCTACTGCAAGCAGTGTGAAGGCCCTATCTGCTGGTATTCCCCACAGGGCAGCTATTTTGGGCAGGCAGCCTCGCTCCTAAGGGCTCTGCCAAAGAAGAAGGGCCTCTGCGCACTTAGCGAGAAGGTTTGGAAAGGAGTGGGAGAGAGTTATCATGTGGGTGGGAGAGCGTAACAGTGAGGAAGAGAAAGTAGAGGCACAATTAAAGAGTAATAAAAAGTGAAAGAGAGAAAGAAAGTGATGAAAATAATAGTGGTGTGGCTGCTGCACGATGACTTAAATCATATCAGAGTCTGGAAGTGAGGTGTAAGCACTTGCATTATTAGCTTCCACACTGTTTTTTTGTCTTATTTTTCTAGTACAAAAACACGGAAACTTTTTTAAGCTCAAGATTTATTTGCCGTATTTTTGATGATGATTAAATTCTGTCAGATTGCCTGTCTGTGTGTGACGTGTATTGACTTTCACATCAAAATTGTTCTAACAACGTGGAAGCCATTTAAAAGTATTCACTATGTGATTAAGTCTATTAGAAGGAAGTTTAAATAGTTAAAGTTATAAAAGGGAAAAAATCCCTCTATGGGTTTAAGGCATGGGACGATAACCGTTTTCAAGGTATACCTCAGTTTGGAAAAGTCAAGGTTTTAAAACAGTCAAAATTTTCTGCTATACCGATCCTAAGGTATGTGCACGATTTTTTTATTTACGTTTTTTTGTTTTGTTTTGTTTTTTAGGACAACAGTATCTTCAGCAGGAAATATATCTATAGATGCCGTTTTAAATAGCAAAAAATCTGTTTTCGGAACAAATTAAGACAGCAAAAGTCAATAATTACTGTAATTTAGCCTGATTTAGCCTTATGTTTACTCTTCCAAAATATTTTAAATGTTTCTCAAAATAAAATGTATTGTAGAATATATTTTAGAGCCGTAATCATAATACCGTTATACCGTGAAACCGTGATATTTTTATCCAAGGTTATCATAACGTCAGAATCTTATACCGGCCCATGCCTATCGGGTTTTTAAATATTTGTTTTATATTTATATGATTAAGTTAATATATATTATGTGAGCATGACTCTACAAGCAAGATGTTACGTTTTACATACAACTATGTGTGAAAATAGTTCCAAAAAAAGTTAGAGTTAAGAGTTCTTGAACGTACATCATGATTTTGCCAAGTACGATGCGATCCTGGATTAACATCTATGTTGATCCTAGAACATAATTTCTGTTTGAAAATGTAATCCATACCTATTCCTAAAACTAACCATAAATGTAAATAATACTCAAAATCAAAGGAATAATAGTTGGATAACACTCGTGTAGAAGTGCATAAACTGAAATGAAAGTCTAAACTAAACATAAACGTATCCCTTAATTCTGATTGGAACGTTGTTCCAGGATCAGCATAGATATTAATCAAGAAAGATATCCTACTTGGTGAAATCAGGTTAGAGTTCTTGAACAAATTGAGTATTGATTAATGAACGAATCTGTTTTGAATGAATGATTAAATGTATTACTCATCAAGATAAGAACTTGTCACAACTTAAATGAAAACAAAATAGCACTAGCAAAAATGATTTAATTATGGTTAGTTAAAAATATATTCAGATACCATTTTCTGTTCTGAGTAAGGCTGCACAATATATCGTTTCAGCATCGATATTGCAATGTGTGCATCGCAAAGTCA
Source organism: Danio aesculapii (assembly GCF_903798145.1). Classification (NCBI taxonomy): domain Eukaryota; kingdom Metazoa; phylum Chordata; class Actinopteri; order Cypriniformes; family Danionidae; genus Danio; species Danio aesculapii. The sequence goes on from NC_079457.1 coordinate 25,624,741, forward strand.
CAATGCAAAGATATGCAATGTCCAGTCTGAATTATAGTTGACCAGGTGCTACAAAATTGTATTTAATCACTGTATTTATATAGAATTTATATGATTTATGCAAAAAACATTTATTTCTTAGAATTTTTGTCTTGTTTCTAGCTAAATATTTACATTTCAAAATGAAAACAAGATTATTTTACTTCACTGGCAGATAATTTCCTTAAAACAAGCTAAAAAACCTCTTCATTTTCATTTATTTCTTCTGTCGGTGAAAACTAATCACTATTTTTACTTGGTCTTTTTTTTTTATGTTTGGACTACAAACAAGACAAAACAAATTAAGAAAAGCAGAAAAATACAACATTGCAATATCAGATTTTTCCACCATCATGCAGCCCTAGTGGGTAGTCATGCGCAGTAATCCTATATAAAAAATAATCCACTAAAAACAACATTTATCATAAATATGAAGATTACACTAATGAAAGTGAAATTACTAGCACGCTATTTTGCTTAACTATTTCTGCTTGAGGTTTTCCTCTGAAAGAGAAACTCATAGAACAGTGAGCTTGAATCAGAAGGAAACGAATTTGCCACTTGCGATCATTCTTTAGAATGTCAGAGGACGACATTATCTGAACATATCGATTATCAAGCCACATTATTTTTAAATCGCTCTGCTCTTGATAGATTGCTTTGGTCATTATGGAAATGAGCTGCTGTGTCTGCGTTCTTTATTTTGCACACTGTCAGTAGATCAGCCGCAAAACTAAATGCGTTTTTATGGGATTTTGCACTATTGTGGTGATTAATAATGTTTAATAAATCTGTATTCAAGGCTCATTTTCTTAAAAAATTAAGAGAAGCGAAAAAAAGCATTTTTGCTTGTCAAGTAGTTTGATTTAAGTGTGTTTAGGTATTTGTACCAGAAAACAAGAAAAAGCATTGATGTTTTTCAATTTGTGTGCCATATTTTACTATGAAAAATCATAAATAAACAGTTTTCTGTATTATGTGATGCATGTTTTTTGTATGTGTGTTTTTATGCTCAAAAATTGCAAAATGAGACCTTTCATCCACAATTTAGATGCTGAATAAGTGACTTTTATTGACATTTTTAATATTTTTAAAGTGATCTAGGGTTGGTGTTAAAAGTTATGGTACAAACACCTAATAATAATAATCTGCCAGAACTTTTTTCTGTTTTATTACAGACTTAATTGCTATTATAATATTTATTATACTATTATACTAATTATTTCCCAGTGATGGGTTACAGCTGGAAGGGCATCCGCTGCGTAAACATATGCTGCATAAGTTGGTGGTTTATTCCGCTGTGGTGACCCCAGATTAATAAAGGGACTAAGCTGAGAAGAAAATGAATGAATGAATATAATACTAATTATATTATTTCAAACGACTAAAATGTCAGTAAAAGCCACTTTGTTAAACTGAAGAGTTGAATTTTCAAAATGAAACGTCAACAGAGCAGAGATAAAGGTCCCATATTTCAATTCATAACCATAAATAAATGGAAATCACATGTTAATCACAAAATACAGTCACTGTTATGTAACAATTTTTTTTACAGTGTTAGTCCCTGTAATAATATGCTTTAAAATCCAATACTGAACATACCTTTGTACCACTGTTTTTCTGCAGTGTTGTTTGGAGACAAGTTATTATGACACATAATAAAACGTCATAGTGGTTAGTAAGTGTGTGCACACACACATATGTTAACCCTTGAAACTAGCATTTGCCTATGAAAAACAGGTTGAGGTCAAGAGAGGGCTAAGTAGCGCATGTGATGTTATCTTGGTATCCTGCTCTTCAGTCCTAGCGAGAGGCACCAGTAAAGCCTTTTTACAGCATCTGCTGATACAATATTCCGTTGCGACCACAGCGTTATCTGAGTCTGAGCAAACACACCTGTAATTATGAGACTATTTCAGTACCAGCCCAACGCTGACTGCGCTACAGTACCTCACATGAATGCTGACATCATCGCGGGACAGGGGAATGGGGGGTGGGGTGTAGAAACAGGGTGAGGCTTTCCTTGAACAAACTTCAAGCAGATTCCTCTAGTTGTAATTTTAACATGAATTGTTAACTAGCCATGGAATGAATAGTGATAAATGGGGGAATTCCTTTAACTCATTTGCTTACATGAACAAACTAAGTTTCCAAATAAATTTATAAAAAGTAAAACTAAAACAAAATAAGTTGCTAATCTGATTTGAATAAATTTAGTAAAATTGCTGATTTTACTTCATGTTTTTCAAGTAACTGTAATGTGAAATACTAGACAAAAATGCTGTTTTAAGTCATTTATGGTTTTCCTTTTCACATTTTACCTTATTGATGGCTTATTAAATATACTCCTTTATACAAGAGTTCTGCCTGTTTCTCGAATCTGATTGGCTGATAGCTGTGTGATATTCTGCAATATCAGAACTTGTACAGCCTCTTCACTCTTGTGCATTACTCTGACCACACGATTGGCAAGCAGAGGACTACAGTTCGACAAACATTGCAGCTGTTGGGACAACATAATGTACTTTTGAGGCTTTTTTAGGCGAGAATATAGTTGTTTTGTAGCAGAGCAAAGATGGTTGACATTTTCCATCCACAAGATGGTGACAGAGACCACATAATAAGCCCTGAGAGGAGAAAATTTTAGCATAAAACTACAAACTACAGCTGATAAGATTATTATAAATCTGGTAAGTGACATTCTAAGTCGATCTCTCTCTTTTTTGTATGTTGCAGTGCTGTATTTATACCATAGTACTTGTAGTGTATTAAGTGTGAGATGGGACTCATATCAGGAATGTATGTATTTTGTGTTGGCCTTTTGTATAACCCTGAATTACTTTTTGGTTGGCCATCTGTTTGTTTCTAATTAGTCTCCTGTTTTCGTTACTGCAGACTAGTTCAGTAAAAAGAAAAAAGAAGAAATGCCCGCATGTGTTTAGCGTTTTTCCTTATCGCAAACACAACAATAATCTGGTAGTGATTGTGTTGCTTTGGCTTTTTTGGAGTTAATTATTATGATATTGCAACTAGGAAAATCTGGGAAATGTCTCTAGGCTGATGGCATTTCATGCTATTCAGCAAAGAGGCGTTTTCAACGTCATAGTGCAAATGAATTCTTCAGCCAATCAAGGGCCCCCTCCTTCCGTGGGCCCTGGGGCTTCAGCCCCGGTTAGCCCTTACGTTAATCCGGCCCTGCCTATATCCAATTGCTCTGAACCAACAATAATTTAGTCTTAATGTTTTATATTGTATGACTAGAACACTATGTATTGCATTTATAAAGTATGTGAATAATTACTGATAATAGGGCTGTGCAATTTGGGAAATGTCTCTAGACTGATGGCATTTCATGCCGTTCAGCTTTATAATCCAAAAATGTGAGTGAAATCACCTGCTTTGTCAACACTTTATATATTACGCAAGAGAATCATTTAAATACTAGCTCTAAAGTGACGTTGGTGAGTTAGCAACGGTTTCGGCTGTTCTGACATCAGCTGCAGATGTGAATGAATGGCGGAAGAAAGTAGTTCCTCATACAAAAGGAGACTCTCCATGTTTGATTTTATTTTTTATATACACAATTATGCCGTCGAACTGTTGTATAAACGCAATATCACACTCGTAGCAGTGCGATATGGCTATATATCGTCACTGGTGGGACACAAAGGCACTCGGCCTGAGGCCTTGTGCTAATACACACCTCTCACCAGTGCCGATATACAGCCATATCGCACTGCTACAAGTGTAATACTGCTCATTTATTTACAAGCCTGAACACCTGAAATTATTCATAATTCTGGCAAATTCCGACTTAAAGAAATATTTTTACTTAAAGAAATATTTTTCCCCCACAATGATGCCTCTTGTATATTGTCTTAGTATCTTTTGGGAGAAGCCTGTGTCATTTCTGGTCAAAAATTAAGTTGCTGGTTAAATAAAAGTAACTTTAAGTAAATTTGCCCGGGGTATGAATCATTTCAGGCCCGACTGTATATAAAATATACTTATTTTAATTCAAATACATTAATTTAGTTTTATGCATTTAAATATATTAGCAGTGCAACAAATTGCTGACTAAAAATTTAAATCTATACTAAAACATATTATATTATATTATATTATATTATATTATATTATATAACTAGCCCTAATATAAGTAGCAATAAATAAATTATAATCGAATTACAATCTATTTTAAATGCTTGTCATAGAAGAATTGAATAAATAAATAGTCCAATAATTTTTTATCAGACTAAACTGACAATATTTAAAGCCTCAGATGGTACTTCATATACGCTGTTCATCTGAGAGCTTAACAACTTGTCCGTCCTGCTCGGCTGGCTTCTCATATGCGCACATCACGTCTCTAACATATCAGTGTCATGCTAAATGACATCCATAAAACACTGGAACACATTATCAGATTAAAGGCTTTTAAATTCTGTCATCATTAGACCTCATCTGAACGTGGTTTAAGGAAATCTGATCGGCTCTTTGGAAAGACAAACATAAACACGCAGCCATGGATGAGCACACAGCTGTCCGACGCTCTTTAGAAATAGAGGAACGCTGCATATGTGCCATCTGAATCGGCACAGACGTATAAAACCATTATAGCACATGCAGTGCCTAGTAAAAGCATTCAGACACACACGCACACACAGACACACACACACACACTCAACCACTCGTGATCTGGTTTCTGCTGCAGTTGCTAAATTGCAGTGTTGTGTCCATGTGTCTGTCTCGTGAGGCCGACGGCTTGCTAAAGCCACATGATGGCAGGAATTCCTGGCTGCTTTGGGCCTGATGTAATCTCTAATACAGGCTTTCAGGAAGCAGGGGAAAAAACACGCGCGTACATACTGTACACACACACACACACCTGCCAGCTGGCACTGGCGTGTGTCTGTACGCCTCTGACACACTTCAGCAAGCAAGATACGCAGGTGCTGCATTAACTGATGGAGCAAATTAATGTGTTTGCTGCTCACTTTTTACTAGATTAGATTTTTAAAGACACAAGGAAGATTTAGTAACACTTTAGTTTAAGTATAATCTGTCTATAAACTAGCAGCTTGTTACCTGGTGGTTATTAAGATATTTAATGTTTATTGTGCATGATCTTATTTTACATTATTAACCCTATGCCTATATCCAAGGCCGGATTAAGGACATATTGGGCCCTGGGGCTTTAGCAAACTCCTCACAAAAGTAGCCTTTTTGCTATTATTATTATTATTAAATTACTAATTAATATTTTTATCTAATTGTCCACATTTTTATTTATTATTTATTATTAATGGCCTAAATTTAATAGGGCTATTTGACTAAAACAGGAGTACAAAATACAAAATTAATCACACAACATGAACTTCAAATTTTAAACAGGCTGCCAAAATCAGAAAAAACAAACAAACAAAAAAAAAAGCACATTTCATTTGCAATACTTCCTAAACGAGTGCTTTAAATAGGGTTATCTTATAAGCCTAAAAGTTTATACTTTAAACTTTAGCTTAGCAGAAATATTTTTAAAATCCATGCTTCTAATTTCCCATTCGGTCCCAATTAATTACAGAAGGTTAGCAAGTTTTTTTGTTTTTTTTTTGCCACAGAATTTTTATAAAAGGGAAAATTTACTAATTTCAAAGTTTGCTTTCTAACTGCTTAAGTTAGACATAAACCATGTATTTTATTGAGATGGACCTTTTGATAACTGTTTGTGTAGGGTATTTGATTTGGCCGCGTGCTGGCTCAGTTATATGGGCAGGATTGCGCAGGTGCGCGGCCGAGACTGCGGTTCAGTTATGAGTCCTTCATATAGCATGATTCCGCCTATCCCGGCTTCTCCCTGCTAACTGCATGTTAATAACGGACACTGTTTGAATTTTATTTTTTGTTCTACAATGCTTGTTTGGTTAGCCTACCTTTGACAGGACCGTTCTTGCGGTAGAGTTGAAATAAGTAACTGTCCTGGGAAGTAAGGGACTTGGGGTCCTGGGGTCAACGGGGCATCTGGTCACCCTTATGGGAGACTAAACAGGGCTACTCAAAACTCTGATTCAGCTACAGCCACATTTTAGAGGGTCAGTTTTTTATAAGCATTGAGCTGAAAGGAATACTTCTCATTAGCGACATGCGAAAGCCCATCGCAAAGAGGTGTTTCCCGCATCATAGCGCAAATTAATTCTTCAACTAATCAAGGGCCTTGGGCTCCTTCCATGGGCCCTGGGGCTTCAGCCCCACCTAGCCCTTACGTTTATCCGGCCCTGCCTATATCCAACTGCTCTGAACTAACAACAATTAAGTCTTAATGTTTTATATTGCATGACTAGAACAGTATATATTGCATTTATAAAGTATGTGAATAATTACTGATAGGGCTGTGCGATTTGGGGAAAATATCAAATTGCTATTTAAAAAAATCTTTTTTTTAAATATTGCGATTTCGATTTGTGATTTCATTTTGTAGTCAAGCTTCAGCTCAATAATCTGTATCATAATTTCCTACAGCTAAAATGCAGTGAGTGTTGGTTAAAAAGGTATTAGGCTGATAAGAGTCTTTCTGTGGCTTATATTATCAAAGATGCTACACAAAATATCATGACGTTAAACGTACAGATGTGGTACTCCAAAATGGCAAAAATAGGTGCGGGACAGAAGTGTATATCTCCTATCCTGCATTTAGATGAGTTTTTTTAAATCCCTCTTTGGTCACTGCATTAAAAAGGCCCGGTGTCTTTAGCGAGGTAGTGCGTTATGGCATTAGTTATCTCCTGGGTAGGGTTGCACCAGCTGTTCGTAAGTTCTTTCTTAAACTGGAAGGTAAAGTCCACACTAGGGGCTACTAGCTAGTTTGTAACTAAATTTGTTAACATGTTCTTAAAGCAAACCGTAGTTAGTAGGTCGTAAGCTCTCCATAAAGTCATGTGTATAGTCGCATTGAATGACATAATATCTAATAAGAAGCATTTAAATCGTTAAACTGCTTTAAGATTCTGCAACTAATGCATCTATATATAACTGTCCTATGAAAATGAAATGATAAATTATATTTGTATAGTACATTACATTACAGTCATTACAGACGATGCACATACCTGCATCGCTAGCCATGAATGCACGCAAAATACACATGAAGTTATCAAAACAGTACATTTTTTTTTTAATTTTGAAAACAAAACATTCCCATATTACCGATGTTTTTCTTTGATATTAATTCGTCTATTAATGCCTCTGAAACAGCAGATGCCATCATCCCACTCATTCGCGCTTTCCTGTTTGTTTTTTTTTTTCTTTTTTTTGTGGGTGTTCCGCATTGTTTAGTAGCGCAGTTCTGATTGGGCAGAACAAAAGTGGGCTCACTCCATTGGCTAGTAAGACACACACAGACGCCATGCACACATATGCTCTGGGCGGGGGACATTGAATAATACATATTTCATATCGCAGCCTCTTGGGATTAGCTAATTGCAACGTTTATCGCACAGCCCTAACTGATAATACAAGAAAAAATATTTAACCCCTGAGCCAGTGTAAATTGTTAACACTTTTAAAAAATGTTTATTTAACTGTGTGGATTATATGTAGACCGGTAAAGTGTTCAAATCAACTCTCTCAGAGTCGAATTAACACTGGTGATTTTGCTGTGTACAGACTAACTTAATAAGCTTAATAAATTAGGATTTCGTTGAGTTAAAGTCATAGTTAATGGTTTGTTAATAGCGAGAATTGTATATTAAAGTAAAGTGTGACTGAAAATTCTAAAAGATTTGATAAAATGATGTAAAACAGTTGTAGGGAGGACAGAAATTGTCTGAGTTTTCCAGAAAGTGTAATAGCCATCTTGGATAATGAGTGGCTTTTTAATAATAATCACATTTTAGCTTTGACTTTCACTGAGTTGCTGTTTATTTGAATTAATAAGAAATGGAGTATTCTGTACTCTAATTGTTGCAAAATTGTATGATTTCTCTAATAAAACAATATTTTTATAGTATTTTTCTGTATATTTATATATTTCTGGAAATATATACAGTATTTATTCTGGTGTATATTCTAAACTACAAACTAATGTTTAAGAGCAGATGTATTAAAGATTAGCCAATATGCTGTCTCTTTGTAATAAGCTGTTCTCACAAAAGCAGTTTATTCAGCATTAAAATAAAAACGGCCTCCTGTCTCCTTAACTGCATACCAACAAAGCTGGAGCATTAGATGTTTTGCTTTAGATGTTATGGTTTTTTTTGGAAGAAGTTTGCATATATAGTATCCAATTAAGGTACAGTTCATTATTTACTTGTTCTAGATTTATAAGTTTCAGATTTATGTTATAGATTTATATTTTTGTCCTTAAAAAAATAAGAAATTTTGAAGTGTGTTTGTGTTAAATAAATTAGTGACCATTGGCTTCTTTGCAGACAGGAACACTGGGCTTTTCTAAAAATTACTCTTGTTAATCCATTATTCGCTCATTTCAAAAAATGTATGCATTTACTTGCTTAAATAAAAATTCCTGTACGAAACTAAAAAAGAAGATATTTTGAAGAATGTTGATAACCAAACATTTCTCAACATATGTTTTGCTTTGTCATTATTTACTTGTTCCAAATCTTATTTTTTCTTCAAAAAGTTTATTTCTAAAGTGTGTTGGTAAACAAGCAGTTTTGTTGACCATTGAGAAAAACAAAAAAATACTTTGACATTTTTAAAAATGTTTCCTTTTATGTCATTATTTGCTTATTCTTAACCTGTAAGATATTTAGAGAAAAGTTGGTAACTTTTGGTGACCATTTAGTTTCCTTTAGATAAAAAGATTGAAACATTTCTCAAAATATCTTCTGTTTTGTCATTTCCTCATTCTCCACAAAATACAATATTTTGAAAAATAATTAATAAAAAAACAACTTTCACTATATAGATAAAAACATATTTTTCAAAATAATCAGTCGCATCCCACATAAAGTGACAAAAGCAAAAAGGTGCATTATGACAAGTTTTTGGGTGAACTATCCCTTTAAATTTCCTTCTTTAGCATTTCTAAAAATAAGTTTGCATTTTCAGCATTTTTGCCATCATATGTCATAGATAAATCTCATTATGTCCAAGTGCTCAGAAAGCAGCTACCTTCCGTACCAGACTGACGTATATAAACAAGGAAAGTTAAAAATATTGAATAACCAAGATCAGACACTCACCTTACTGCTGACACATTGTCTCTCATCGTCCGCAGGACATCTGGATATGTTCCTGTAAAAGAAGCACTTTGTTTTGACCAGCGTCTGCACTGTTGTTTTCTCCTACGGTTGTGTCACTCTGTCTATAGCACAGCACTCATTTCATTCCTCAGACTTAATCATCTTAAAGGGAAAGTACTTCTAAAAGTCACTGAGCAAAACTTTTTTCACGTTTGTTCTTTTATTCAGCTAATTAATCTGTTACTGTGCAAGCAAGATCTTCTCTGTGATTTTAAGTTGCTTGCACGACATTGCTATTGCTATAAAAGTGATATTTTACATACATAATATTTAACATTATACACGGTATAGGTTAGGTCATTGTTGAAGTCAGAATTATTAGCCCCCCTTTCAATGTTTTTTCTTTTTTAATTATTTCCCAAATTATGCTTAAAAGAGCAAGGAAATTTTCATAGTATGTCTGATAATTTTTTTGTTCTGTAGAAAGTCTTATTTGTTTTATTTCAGCTAGAATAAAAGCAGTTTTAAATAAAAAAGAAATAAATTTTAGGGTCAAAATTATTAGCCCCTTTTTTCCCGAAAGTTTACAGAACAAACCATCATAATTCAATAAATTGCCTAATTCTCCTAACCTGCCTAGTTAACCTAATTAACCTAGTTAAGCCTTCACTTTAAGCTGTATAGAAGTGTCTTAAAAAATATCTAGTCAAATATTACATATATATATATATATATATATACTGTATGTACCATATATGCAAACAAACAAATAAATATTATTTTTCTTTTCTATATTTTACTTTAAGAGGACTTATTCTTTAAAACATGTACAATATTTTTTTTAATGTATTTTATACTTAAATCCAGGTTATCAATTAAAATAAAAAAAGCAAAGTGATTAAAATTTCAGCTATAAATTTAACTTAAACCTCTGATTGTGTAATAATATATGTAACAAGACCTAAAGTATATATAATGTATATAATGTAAAAAAAAAATATATATATATATTGTAAGGGTCAGAAATATAATTTTCCTTTGCATATTTTACCTGTAAAAATGACATTTAAATTTAAAAAATATACTCATAATTTTTTTCCATTTCGAGTCACATTATTTTATCTTTAAAATATGAAATAAAAGAATTGAATAGATTTAATTAATTGCAAAAAAAAAATGAAATTATGAATAAATTAGTCTAATAATTAAAAATACTGTATTAATATATCCGCTTGTTAAGTCGTGTCGTATCAATGACGTATTGAATACTGTTTCTGGGTCCAAGCCACTACTCATTTGAATTGGGGAAAATATTTTTATGAATTTTATATACAATCATGCTGTACACAACAGTCTTCTGCATCATAGACATTAATATTTTAACAATTTATGAAAAAATTATTACTTTCTGGCCATTGGATATTAGGCATGTATATATATTGCGATCGTGATTTTTAAAACTTTTACATCGCTTTGTAAACATTTATTATTACCATTTGTCGAGTCTCCCCATACAGTTTGATAGAGTTCTTGGGCCTGGAAGCCGCTTCGTGTGATGTCACACTTAACAAGCAGATATGCATAAAAACCTAAAGTACATACTCAAACATTTTTTTTTTTTTAATATAATTTTGTCACATTCAGCTGACCCGAGCCCTCATTATGTTCTGATTCTGATCCCAATAGCCATTTATTCCAGAAGAAAAATGCCTAAAAAGCTACATTTTTAGCTAACATGAAGACCTCGCTTTTTCCCTATATCCTGTATAGACACTGAAGAGGGAGGCAAACCAGGAAAACTGACAGGCGGGAAAAACAGTATGTTTACCAAAAAAAGCAAGAACTTCAAGTCTTTGCAAGGCTATATGGGGAGACAAAGTGCAAACATTGCATTCCTAAACAATATCGGTTTACTCCAGAGACTGTTGATCAATGCAAGCTCTATTTGTAGAGCTAGAAAGCATTAATAATTCACACAGTCCACCTTTCAGCCAGTGAAATACATTACTATCAGCACACTCATGCTTCTGGCATCAGCCGAGGTGCTTGAGAGTTAACCACTGGTTCACGGAGTAACCACCAAATAAATGTACAAACGTCTGACAGTCCGTAAACAAGTCTAGCAAACCCTCTCACCTTCATTCTTCCAGTGGTGATGACATCAGAAGACCAATCAGTAGTGGTGAGGTCAGGGATCTTACGGCCCAGTGCAGAGACTGTTCAAAAACAAAAAGACATAACTTTTTTTACGGTCAGCCATGTTTATGTATGACTCGGACAAGACAGAAGACTGAGTCACAAAGGGATCTGTAATTCTTCCATTGCTTCAGATCGATTTTCTCTATTTTTAAGGTCAGCAGTATTTGTTTGCGTATAGAGGCTGGAAGCACCAAAGGTGATGAGCGTAGAGATGCTGAACAGTTTGTCAGTAGTGTCTGCGGCAAATATAGGCAATATTTGGGCAGTATATTTAAAGGCAATATTTGCTAAGAGAAACAACAGTGCAGAGTTTCATTGCAATTTCAGACTGGACAACAAAATATATAATGTACATACTGATATACAGTTGAAGTCAGAATTATTAGCCAGCCCTGCTTATTTTTTCCCCCAATTTCTGTTTAATGGAGAGATTTTTTCAACACATTTCTAAACATAATAGTTTTAACAATTCATTTCTAATAAATTATTTATTTAGTCTTTGCCATGATGACAGTAAATAAAATTTGACTAGATATTTTTCAAACACTTCTACACAGCTTAAAGTGACATTTAAAGCCTTAACTAGGTTAATTAGGTTAACTAGGCAGGTTAGGGCAATGAGGAAAGTTATTGTATAATAATAGTTTGTTCTATAGACTATTGAAAAATGTATAGCTTAAAGGGGCTAATAATTTTGACCTTAAAATGGTTTAAAAAAATGGTTAAACTGCTTTTATTCTAGCCGAAATAAAACAAATAAGACTTTTTCCAGAAGAAAAAATATTATCAGACATACTGTGAAAATTCCTTGCTCTGTTAAACATCATTTGGGAAATATTTAAAAAAGGAAAAAAAAACTCAAAGGGGGGCTAATAATTCTGACTTCAACTGCATAAAACTATATATCTATTTATGTATTTAATGAAGTGTTTGCCAATTTTTGTCTTGACCCTCATTTAAAAGCATGTTTTTTTAATTTAAAATTATTTTCCTGGAAACAATTTATATGTATATAATAATGTTTATTCGACCTCATTTTGAACTTAGATCTATACTAGATTACATTTCATTAGATTTATACTTAAAACAAGTCACTCCTAATGACATACACTCTTAAAAAACTCTTGTGTTGTTCAAACCGAAGTTATAGGCTAACCAAATATAGGCTACTGAATTAAACATTTCATTTAAAAAAGTAAAAATTGAATCCAGTGTTTAAGTTTGTCGATGCTTGACCCATGTTTGCTCAGAAATGACCTAGCATTTTTATTTATATAGTGTAAACGAAATAAACTTAATCCATAGTCTGTACAGTATGGTATGTAGCTTTATTTCACCTGTTTTAATGGAAACACATACAAATGTAAATTAAGAAGTTTTAGTATGCACTCTAATACTTTTGAATACACTTTGACTATAAAATACCATAAATTGCATTTGGACAAAAAACACTTATAAGTGACACTCTTACCTTTGGTCATATTTATTTGTCACTTCCGTCTGTCTGAATATCCAGTTTCCTAACATCCAGTCTTCACTGGTCAGTTGGATGAGATGGCAAACAAAGTTACTGTTGCTGACCACAAGTCTCAACTCCTTCCTGAGAACTGGGTACAAGTCAAGGCATGTTCTGGTTGCTCTGCACAGCGCCCTCTGCTTCAGCTTCTGTAGGAGGAGCACAGAGTCAAGAGAAACACTGAGCATCGAAGGTGACAGGACAAATCAGACATCTTTCAGAGGTCACTGTACCGTCTTTACTGGCAGCAGCATGTTCTGACACTCACTGCGCAATACAACAACACACAAGTGACGTGGACAGGATGTGAGTGAAGAAAATGATAATGCAAGTCAAGTCAATTTTGTAACATGATGATTAATAGTCATTATATTTTAGTCAGGCATTTCAAGGTATTTGCGTAACTTGGATTAAAGCTCAAAGTATAGCATAAGAGCATAACATCAAATTGTTTGCTAGTTCATACTTTACACAGTGGGATTTATTTTGTTAAATATTTTAGTTGAGAACTTTCTTTTGGAAAGATTAAATATGACTATGAAATAAAATAAAATAACATTTTATTTTAACTCCCTAGGTTTTCATTAAATTAAGCATTATCAAAGCTATTAGTGTATACAAAACCAATATAGTAACTTTTAAAGCAAGAGTAATAGTGAAGATCTTTTTTTAAGTCACAGTAAAAGTTCCGTTTGCTCTCTGCATGGGACCCTGCACTGCTCCCCCTGGTGGTGAAGTTCTTACTGCACCAAAGTTCAAAATGAAGGTATTACTGCTCTGCTTCTAGGATTCAAGCAACTTTTTAATCAGGCTGATATTAACACGTACAAAATAATATTTGTATAAATGTATTGTATATAATAATAATAATAGTAGTAATAATAATAATAACTATTATTATAATACATTTTTAAAATCAATATTTTTTTATAATTACTAAAATATAAGCATGTTTTATGCGATATTCATTTTTAAATAATATTGCACCTCTCAAATAAAAAATATAAAAGTAAAACATCCCATAAATCCTAATAACTGAAAAATAACCATTAAGCATTGCTTAATCAAATTCTGAAAAAGAAAATCACAAAAAAGATTTACACTCACCTGATTCCTCAGTAGAAAATGAATCCACACAAATGATTTCTCAGATATTGGCCAGCACTGATTTATGTACCTCTTAAACACAAGCCGTTAATTAAAGTAAGGCACCAGAGCAGTAACGCAGAGAGAGGACGGCGCTCTAGAGAAACTTCATCACCAGGCAGAGTTGCAGAGCAGCTGCACAGCCCAGCACCACAGTTAATGTAATGCTGTGGCCTCTCTCTCTCTATGCCTCTCTCTCTCTCTCTCTCTCTCTTTCTCTCTCTCTCTCTCTCTCTCTCTGCAGTCTGGTCCACTGTACGTTACAGTACAAGGACTGCACTTCACTGGATTGCAGCAGTCCAAGACTGATGACCTTACCAATAAAAAGAGCAGCGTCACAAATGCCAGCGTTTCCATTTCCATCAGCACACGCCGTCCTGTGGCTCACCTTCATCCTTTACACTTACCCCATTTCTGGAGTTCGCCACTCTATAAAGTGTTCGAAGTAACACATTTGGTTCCTTTCATCCTTTTTTGAACGTTTGACATGTACAGTAGCAAATGGTTTTACAAGACCATGTGTAGTGTGTCAGAGCTGATTGATGGCTAATGAACATAGATGCTGCAGTGGCTGTTAAGAGGGCGCCAAATTTCACAGAGTGCACTCACTGGCCTACTCGCTGCTGCATTGGAGTTCCATATGAAGTGAAATCCCTGAAATGTCCTGACAATGGACGTCTAATTTTGTTGGTAGATTGTGAATAAAAGGTTCGCAGACAGCTTTGAAATTCAACGCCATTTAATTTCCTAAAGAGCGTGTGCATGTATGCTTTCAAGAGGTTGGAGGGCAAGCATGGAATCCTTACTCCAGCAAGATCAAAGCTTGCTGCATTGATTACATCATCGGAACTAGAGCACTAGTATGGGACAATGCACCATTGGGTTAGGGGGGAGGGGGGGCAGTAGGTTCGTGGGGGGATGTTGTGGAGTAAGCAGGCTAATCTAGCTGTTCTGTCTTTTCTCTCTCTCTCTCTCTCTCTCTCTCTCTCTCTCTCTCTCTCTCTCTCTCTCTCTCTCTCTCTTTCATTCTTGTCCTGTCAGGGGGGCATAGCCATACTAACTCCTGAACTGCCAAACTCTAGACAAGAGAGATATACCCTCATAGCAACCCTCAGTTAACTTGCTTTCTCTGTTTCTCTCCCTTGTCATCCACGTGACTGTATAGCTGCCTGTCTTTCTTGCTGCTGCTGCTGCTGCTGCAGCTGCTGCCTCATCTTGGCAGTACTGCAGGAACTGTGCTGCAGGACACTGCAGAGTATCCGCTCTCCCTCTTGGTGCTTCTCTCAGTCTGTAACTTTTCACAGCAATAAAGAATATGTTTAAGGTTTATGTGTTCATGCCATTCTGTACCTCGAAGATGATCTCTGGAGAGCATGGGGGAGGAAGAGTAAAAGGAGATGGGAGGATGGGTGTTAGGAACATCAGGTGAGTGCGGCAATACGCTTTTTGGCTGAGCTGCAGCGACCTCCCCCCCACCCCCCCTTTGGTGAGCGCCAAGAGAAACTGCAGTTTCTGCTAATGATGTCAGGCAGTGGATCTGACAGTGATATATCACTCCTCGCATTCCTGCTGTATACAGATCTAATCCTGCCCTATAGCTTGCGATATACGCAACCGCGGCTGTTCTTCAATGTTCAGCAGGGATGGATGGGCTATACACGTTACCTGAGTTGAACTCCTTACTGTCGGGTTCCTGTTCCGGTAATGAGCTCTGTGTTCAAACTGCAACCTACACAATTTAGTAAAGTGTCACAACATAATACTAATACATCTCAAATGTCATCATCGCTCCTAATACTAGCACACTGTAGATATACAAAGTCAAACCACAACAAATAAGACTTACAACAGCATCGGAAGATAGCCGCAACAAATATGATGCATCTCCCATGTTTAAGAAGTATTACCTATAGAAGAGCAGAGAGTGAGCTGAAGCAGAAAAAGACCTGCAGTGAAAGAGTTATGAGTCCCCCCACCGCTTGATTTCAGTCACTCTCTCTCATTCTCGGATGGGACAGTTAGCAAGTGTGCTGCAACATCCAACAGAGAGTGCGAGACGCACACATTCATAAACACACTTGAAGCAGAGACTCTTATGCACCTGGCTAAATCTTCCTGTCAAAATCTTCTGTCCAAGTGACCTAAGAGTGTATGGTGGTGACAGCTGATAGCTGACACACTCACACAGCACTCTGTCCTCCCTAGGCCATCCTAAAACATTACTTCCACTTTCCCATCTACTGCAAGCTCTTTAACTCTTTCCCTTCTGAACATTCTGGATGCAAGACACACGGCATCCTCAATACATTGAGAGACAATAAAGTGCACCAAAGTATAGCACCCTGAAGCTGAATATGTCTGGCCTACATCTTTTATTTATGTCTGCAGGCGTCAGTGCTATACCGGTCCTGATCCCAATCCAAGCCTGTGCGTCTTTTCTTCCTATGCTAAGTGCTCTTCCTGGCAGGTATCCCGCATGCACCTGCTTGTACTAAGTTACACACATCATACGAATGGCCGGCATTGCTTAGGGAGATCACTACCAAAGTGACAGTAGCCTTACTGCAGAAGATCACTCATCATGTAGGTCAATGCAAACGGGTCCTTTAAGACTTCAGTGCAGGTGAGAGAATAAATTCTGCAGCCGTACTGAAACATCCCACAAAACTAAACCCCCTTCTGATGGGTGAAAAGTTCAACATGCGTCCTCTATCTCTGCAGAGAAAGACAAACTTGCATATACTCACTCAGCTTCCGCTCCTCTCTGGGTCTTGCAGGGATGATGCACAAGCGGCTGTGTCTTCTCCTCCGGTGCTGTAAAGTTGACTGCAGCATTGCCTGCTGAATGGAATGACATTGTTCGCTCTCTCTCCCTGCTTCATTCTCCTGCACTCTCTCTCTCTTTTTCTATCTCTTGCTCCCCCTCCTCCTCTCTGCGCGCTCACTGGCAGTACAAACTGCACAGCTCAGCAGTGTTCTCCCAGTGCCGCAGCAGCTCCTGCATGAGCCTTGCGTATCCGAGTGTGCCGTGACTTTTAAAGGGGAACGCAACCTCCAGGGTCAGTGTGCGCCTCATTGCCACCCCCCTACACTCCCACTATGATGACCCCCCCTCCCACCTCCACCTTCCCCCGCAGCAGCTGGTTAAGACATTCCTTAAAAAAAGGTATGGGGGGGATAAGAGGGAAGAGGGCTTTGAACCTACCTCAGCTCCATTGGATTAAACGGGTGACCCTTTTTTAAACTAAAGTGTGCTATGCTCGTAGTGCGGACACCATCCATCTTAGCCACTGACAGTGGCCCAAATCCACTTAATGAGGCTACGTGGGTGATTTCGTCAGGTGGGTTTTAAGAGAAAATGTTCATGCCGATGGTGACGAAAAAGAAGCAGAAACACAAAACCAGGTTCTTGAGAAACCCAATCTGGGGGTGTTTGAGGTGTATCGTTGCTTCCATTGCAACCAGGAGGTCAACTGTCTGGGAGTGAGAGAGATACATTACCAGCGGTGTGCAACATTATATTGGACAGACCACGAAGCGTTTTGACAATCAAGATGATTGAGGCTTGGTGTTCCATTCGCCATACGTTTTAAATCATGACTTACACGTTGGGAGATCTGACATTACCGTAACTTCTAACAGAGGGGGTTTTGAGAGGGCTGGCTCACTCCGTGTACAGTAAATCAATCGCAACTCTGTGCATCAGCAAAGCTGGAGCTGCAACCCTGCAGCGGATTTTTTTTCTATATACTTGTTCTGGTTCTGTAAAGCACGACGGTTTGTCTCTGAAAGCTTTTACTAGCATACTACAGCAGAAAGCCCACCAAGCAGTTACATTTACTCCTGTTCAATGAAATGCGGGAAATATGCGATCTGGAGTGCACTGTGTCAGGGTTGAGTTCACAAGACCATGACCTCTGGATAATATATAAAAAGGCTGCAGCATGCTGGGAGTCTGTGAGGGGGCTTTGTAGAAATGGCAGATGTCATCATAACTGTATTGATTGGTGACCTGCGAGTTTGCCCAGTGGAACAGAAAGCGATCTAGCACAAACTCTGTGCTGATCTCGCACATCTGCATAGCTGTGTGCACACTTTCCAGTTTGATTCCCCTAATCATTTAGACCCTAAAACTGAAAATCATACTTTGGGGAAGTATTAATGAAACATCCTAATACATTCACATATTCACATCCGGCTGTTCAAATGATTTATGGTGTTTACCTCCCTCTGTCTCATCTGTGACATTAAATAAAGATGCTCACCATGGGCAGAAAACCTGGATAATTACACCTGCCGATGCCATCGTGGACAAGTGATAGACTGATACACATTCACACACATTTTTTTTTCTTACATGCAGGGCTTTTATCCAAAGTGACTTACCAATGCAGAACTGAACATCAGCAATTTATCATAAGGAAGCAGTAACATGAGAGGTGCTGCAATACATGCTGTAGCTTCATGATTGTTCAAAGAAATACATGCTACAACCAAGGGTAAAACAAATCTACCAACATCTGTACCATCTATCGCTATATTTAAAAATATTTTAAAGACTGTCAATTTAGAGCAGTGCACCTGTTTTAACAATTGATTATGGTTTATGCTATTTTTGTGCATGTCTATGTGTTGTGATATGTATTTTTTGTAACTCTGTCCAGGACCAGGACTCCCTGGTAGAAGACATATTGTATCTCAATGGGACATTCCTGGTTAAAGTAAATAAATAAAAAATGCAGGGTCATTATTAAAACCATAAAACTAATATATATGTATTTATATTAAAAAAATTGCTACACTGCACAAAAATAGTTAACTCAACTTAAAATTGTAAGGCCATTTGCTGCAGAGCTTTTTTGAGTTCACTCAACTTAAATCAAGTCAAGGGCTGTACTTGAGTTGAAAGTTGAATCAACTCAAAAAAGCTCTGCAGCAAGTTGCTTTACAATTTTTGAGTTGTCAACTTTTTTATAGTGCACTGAAAAAAATGAGGGCTGCACGGTGGCACAGTGGGTAGCACGTTCGCCTCACAGCAAAAAGGCTGCTGGTTCGAGCCTCGGCTCGGTCAGTTGACGTTTCTGTGTGGAGTTTGCAAGTTCTCCCCGTGTTTGCTCGGGTTTCTCCCTCAAGTCCAAAGACATGTGGTAGAGGTAAATTGGGTAGTCTAAATTGTCCAAAGTGTATGGGTGTGTGTATGGATGTTTTCCAGTGATGGGTTGCAGCATGAAAAAAAATGTAAATCCAGTGAATCATTTTTGAATCTTTTTTTTCAGTGTAGTTGTTTGAGTAAAATGCTAATATTTGTTTAATTTTATAAGCACCAGAAAACATTACTTCCCATATTTGACATAAAATATTTCCCTTTAAATTAGTTTTTTGAGAAAATGACAGTTGACAATGTTATTCCACTAAATGTTCAACACGATCTCATGGAAATTCATACATAACTTTTTTAAATATTGGCTAATTCATATGCATTCATACGATCTCATTCGTGCAATTTTGTACGATTTGCATATCCCCCAATGACGGTTGGGTTAAGGGGTGGGGTTGGTTGCCACACCTCCATTTTAAAATCATACATTTTTCTACGACTGAACTCATACGAGTTTGTACGAATTAGCCAATAAACCAGGGGTGCTCTAACTTTTTTCTATGAAGGGCCAAAAACCAAATATCATTAAGAAGATGGCTGAAGATAAATATACCAAACTATTTTACATTAAAGTCGCCATGGGTAAGTTACTAATTTATTTCCTAATATTAAAAAATAAATAGAAAACATTACTTTGAATCGCATTATCTAATGCAATATACTTTTTTGTAATTATAATTGCAATAAAAACATAATCAATCACATTTATAACATTGCGGAGATCAGTGCTGAATACAGTATGTACATTTTAAACTAAATCTGATTGATTGACACCATTTAAATTGAAAAGGTTTAATTTCAGTTCGCTTAAGAATCTTAAGAATAAAAAAGCTTAAGAATAAAAAAACAAACAAATAAAAGGTCATATTAAATTAAAAATGACAGTCTCTAAACCATTCCCATCATTCTCCCTCTCTTCTCAGATGGGATGGTGGGTCGATGGGCCAACTTTGGCCCGTGGGCCTACTTTGGGCATCTTTGCACTAAACTGACAAAACGTAAAATAGTTATGTTTCCTCGTGAGATCAGGCTGAAATATTGCATTCTTAACTATTCTGAAGTTAAATAATTAGTATTGTGTTGTCTAAAAATAATATAACTGGTTTCTTATTTTAATATTTATAATTTTCAGCTTAAACTAAAATAAAATCTAATCAATAAAAGCTATATGGACAATTATGCACAACAAAATTACATTTAACTAAAAATAAAATCAAAACACAAAAAATGAAAATCTAAAACAGCCTAGTTATCAACATTAATTATTAATGAAATAAATAATTTTATTCTAATAGTATTAATTATTTTATATATTTTATATTTAATGTAATGCTAAAACAGTTCATAACTTCTTATATTTTAATAATCTTATTTTTATCTTATAGTCTTTAAAGTCAGTTAATATTATGTAAAACAATTTTAATAAATAAAAGTATTTACATATGCAGTTTGTAATGGAGAATTATATTATATTATATTTGTTATATTATATTATATTATATTATATTATATTATATTATATTATATTATATTATATTATATTATATTATATTATATTATATTTTATCATTCTTTTAAACACTTATGTTTTATATATCACCTTAACATTAACTAATATATATCTTAATTACATATTCATATAATTCATTGTTTAATATCCATCCTTCAGCCACCCTAATCGCCAAATACCACCATAACCTATTAAACAAAAGCTCATATTAGGCAAGCGCTAGTTTATACACATGCACCTCTCAGCATTTCAGCACTGCCGGTGTGCTGCGTCTCTCCGCTGAGCATCCTGTGCTGACTTTGACACAGATAGAAATGCCTTCACCAGCATCTCCTTCATGAGCGGTGCATTTGGGTAATGGCATCTCCATTGATAAATAAAACATGAGTGAAGGGCCCTTTTACATGGCTGATCACATTACCTCTCGCCTCACCTGACGCTCTGAGTCAGCTGTCAGAGTGTCCCCTTCCGCCTCCGCACCGCTCCGGGATCATAGCTGGCCGTCGATACCCACGGGAACAGCTTCATCACCAAATGCTTAAACCACAGCCAGGTGTACTGCAGGATGATTTAAGCAAAGCCTGGAATTAACAAACACAGGTCCTTTTAAAGTTTGTAGTGACTCATTGTGTAAAACATACAGTTGTCAACACATCAGGAATATGCTGCCCTAGTATTTTTTTTTTCTAGGAGATGTTAAGTGTATGCATGAGATAAAGATGTGTGAAGAAAACCAAATTATGGTGCAATGCTTTTATTGTGCCTTATAGTACATAAAGTTTGACGCCAATATGTCAAAGCATTGCAGAGATACGACCTCAGATGCAGTTTGGCCACCAAATCTGCTGATGCAGTAAATGAAAACCGTTTTGGATATGAAATCCATATATTTTTGCCACCATGGCCTGAGGATCATCTCACTCAGTTTGGTGATGTCAGACCAGTGGTCTTAGAGGAGCACAAAAAAGTAGATTTTTATTGAAAATCAAAATAATAATAAAAAATGTGTTTTATGGCTTAAATAGTGCTGATCTTTCTTTATGATCTGACTTTCAGGATGATCCACGGAATGTAAACAGGTAAAACTAATGAAAGGTTATAAACATTTTTTTTTAATTATTTTAAATCAAAGACATCAGTGCCTTTGTAAAATATATCATTTTATAGCAAATTCAAAATGGGCAATACTCAAAATGGTGGCAGACATGGGAAAATTGTTTGACAGATTGGACATTGTAGATGTATAAAAAATGTAATGTCATTCATCTGGTGTTGCATTTTTAAAGTTTAATTTTAAAATAAGGATAATCTTTTAAATAAAGATTAACCATGATTAATCGCATCCAAAATAAAAGTTTTTTTTGTGTGCATTATATTTATTTATTATGTGATATTTTTGTGATATGTTGTTACATAGATATTTAAATATTTTCTCAAATATATGCGTGTATGTGTGTATTTATGTATACCAAATAAATATACACAGTACACACACATATTTTAGGTTGAAACAAACTTTTATTTCGGATGTGATTAATCGCGATAAATTTTTGTCAAGTACTACTTAAAATATTTAAAAATATAAATTTTCAGAAGTTATAAGCAAAATAGGCGATACAGTGGTTCAGTGGTTAGCACTGTCGCCTCACAGCAAGATGGTTGCTGGTTCGAGTCCCGGCTTGGTCAGTTGGTGTTTCTATGTGGAGTTTGCATGTTCTCACCATTTGTGTGGGTTTCCTCTGATTGCTCTGGTTTTCCCCACAGTTCAAAGATATGCGCTATAGGTGAATAGAATAAACTAAAATGGCCATGAGTGTGTATGGATGTTTCCCAGTACTGGGTTGCAGCTGGAAGGGCATCCGCTGTGTAAAACATATGCTGGATAAGTTGGCGGTTCATTCCGCTCTGGTGACCTCTGAAAATAAAGGAAAATAAATGAATGAATAAGCAAAATAGCCATTTTTCATATCTCCTGACCACTAGGTGGCACTGTGCAGGTAAGCTCAGGTCATGGCTATCATAGACAGAAGGTTTGGTAAAATATAATCTCATGTCCACTTTGATGAGCATTTCATCAAAACTGTTTCTGCGTTATTAAAGAAAATTTTGAATATTCAGCTTAAATTCTAGTTGTGGCCCAGTTCACATAAAAACTGTAGTAGATTTTAAAATCGCAGAAAACCCCTTTGTTATGCGAATCTAGCACATATTTGGTATATATATACATATATATACCAATCTAGCACATATTTGGTATATATATACATATATATACCAATCTAGCACATATTTGGTATATATATACATATATATACCAAATATGTGCTAGATTCGCACACTAATAGGTTAATTTTACAGCAAATTTTACAGCAAAACCTACAAGTTAACTTCATTTGAGCTGTTGCACTATTGAAAGATTGAGTTAGACATTCAAAATTCACTCAAAACATTATTTTTACTGCTTGTTCAAACTACTACTTTTGAAATTAGCTGAATTCAACAAAATTCTTTGTTTTTGTTTTTTTTTTGGGGGGGGGGGGGGGGGGGGGGGGGGCTACTATGTTTTATGTTCAATCCACTTAAATTTGTAAAAAAAAAGTAAAAAAAATGTATTCAATTTGTGTTGGGACAACATGAAGTAATTGTATGTAACTGAGCATTTACAGTGTTTGCTGTGGTTAATATTCAGACTGTCCTCTTTCTGTGTGTGGGATATGGGAAAACAAGAACATATACAATAACAGGATTCAAAAATTTGGCCAACAATTTCTGTTTTAACATGTTTTGTAATATGACTTATTTTACATCAATACAGTGTCACATGATTCTTCAGAAATCATTCTAATATGCTGATTTTGGTGCTCAAGAATCCTATTCCTTAGGATTGTTCTTAACATTGAACACTTAATAGTGCTGATAAACATTTCTGTGGAAAATGCGCTACCTGTTTGAAAATGGAAAACACACTGTAAATTACAGAATGTTGTTGACACAAAACTAAATTTGGGAAATGGTGGTAATGTTACCGTGATTCAAAAGTTTGACTTTACAAAAAAGTGATTTCATTTCAACTGCTTAGAATGTAAAAATCTTGTTTTTAATTTAATATCAGATTAGAGCTCAGAGCCAAAAACGGCCTGTAATTTGTTTTATTTCGAGTTCTTGGCAGTCATTTGTTTGCATTACTGCAATAAAGTTAGCAAGCAAATTTAGCCTCAATTACTTACAATAATACTTAAGAGTCATAAACAAACACCAGATCTGTCTCTAACAGATCCTGGAGCTTAATTTTCAGAACTCATAAAGTCATAAAGAGCTCAATGGTTCTAAGTTCTAACCCATATGTCTGCAATAACGGCTCCCTCTTGGTATGACAGAGGCAGCTGTTCTCCAGAAGAGCTGAGCTTTAGCCCCATCAGAACCTCCTTCACCCATTCATCTCATCATTATACCTCTCACTACCAGCTGAATGGATTAACTGACTGACCGGGAGCAGGAATTCCACAAGCCTGTGCCTCTCAGCTGACCTCTTTTTTTTTTTGAAGCAAGCTAAATTTCTTCCTTGGGCTGCAGTATAGGATAACCATTAGTCATCAGACAACTTACGTACATGAACAACAGTATTGAGCTTTAAAAAAAGATGTTTGTTTCCATACAACTTACGGTGTTCTGGGGTATATATCAGGGTTTGGTGGAAAACAAAATTTAATGTATTATAAAGAAGATAAACCCGAGCTGGTCTTCTGTGTGAAACAAAGAGCACACAAGTACACCGTTCTGATAAATCAAGAAGGATAAAAATGCTGCATATACTGCAGCACATTGAAATCCCAAAAAGCTATTGATGTAGCTTTTTTGATGCCAGGTTAGAACTTAAGTTGTAGGATGACAGATGCATGAGAATGACAGGATAGATTATATTTCTTGTCATATTTTTTATATAACTTTTTTTTTTTTTTTTTAATAACCAAACACACTTATAAGTACTCGTCCAACAAACATTTACAAAACAGCTAACAATAACAGAAAAAAACTACAGAAAAAACTACAGAAAAAAACGTGGGATAATAATAATTAATGAATATTGATAATAAAATAATAACAATAATAGTTGTGTGTGGGGCTGATAAATAGGTATTACTAAATCAGGGGTCACCAATCTCGGTCCTGGAGGGCGGATGTCCCTGCAGGGTTAAGCTCCAACTTGCCTCCAACAAGTTTGGTGACCCTTGGTCTAAATGATCAATTTAACTACTTCCTTTAGAATTTATCTCATGAAATTGGTCTATGAAAGGTTATCAAAAATGTTTTTGTGTTGTATTTTTTTTATTAATCTTAGTTTTTCAGAATCTGTGTGGTTTTTCTTGTTGGAGTAAACCGAGGAGCTAACAGAGTTTCATATGAGTGTCTGCCCTGTATGCAGAAAGCCAATGACTAAGATCTGGATTTTTGTTAATAATACATGAAATTTCAGTTTACTTTTTTCCAAAACTGTATCAAATACCTTCAGAACACTTGAAATATACAAGATGAATCACATAAGAACATTTTGTGATACTTTTGTGATATATTTGTTTTAATACTGTCACTACTCAACACCATTTTATGATCAAATGTGAGCAAAACAAAAACAACAACAAAAAAAAGCTTATAGGAAATTATGGTAACGTGTTTCAGTAAATTTGATTAATATTCATTCATTCATTTTCTTTTCGGCTAAGTCCCTTTGTTAATCTGGGGTTGCCACAGCGAAATCAACCGCCAACTTGTCCAGCATATGTTTTACACAGCGGATGCCCTTCCAGCTGCAACCCATCACTGGCAAACACCCATGCATTCCCATACACTATGCAATTTAGCTTACCCAATTCATCTACACTGCATGTCTTTGGACTTGTGGGGGAAATGCCAGCTGACCCAACCGAGGCTTGAACCAGTGACCTTCTTGCTGTGAGGCGATTGTGCTACCCACTGTGCCACCTTGAATAATCTTAAAAATATTTTTTAAATAATATTACACTTTTTTTTCCCCACAATTGTATGAAAGAACCATTTTGGGTTCCCCAAAGACCCTTGATTGAGCAGCTCTTGAAAATAAAACAAGAAATATAACAAGAAATATTAAGGAGCTTTTACCTGAGGTTTTCTCATAAATACAAAATGTTTTATTTTAAACTGTAGGCCAAACGTTCAGTAAGGCATAGTCCATCCAAAACAAATCCAAAACATTTCAGATATTTATGAGTTTCTATTTTCTGTCTAAAACAAAAGAAGACATTTTGAACAATGTTGGAAAGGAGCAGCTACTCCTTACTACTGATGTCAACGGTCAACAGAATCTCACGGCAATTTAAATTTGTTTAGTTTAATGGATAACAGGTTTAAATCATGAAGTCTCATTCATACATTATAGTATAGTTTGGTCAGACACCCAGTGACAATTAATTTTGAATTAATGACGTTGTACAAATTTGTATGAATAGCATACAAATAGCTACAAATTCATGTGAGATTGGGCTACATTGCTAGTTGGTTTCCAACATTCTTCAAAATATCTTTTTTTGTTTTGATAAATGTTTGGAACCACTTGAGGGAAAATAGTGTAAATTAGATTGTAAATGACAATTAACTAATGAGGATCTCTTTGAGGCCCTAAAGTATCCTTTTTATTAATGGGATGGACAGTTCACCTTAATATTTACTAAATGTTCACAAAATCTGTGTTCAGATTTCATCAAGACGTCTTATCATTTACTTGTCCTTTACTTTTTAAAAACCTTCATAATTTTCTTTCTTCTGTTAAACACAAAAGAAGATATTTTGAGTAACGCTGGAAACCTGTAACCACTGACTTCCATAGCAAAAACAAATACTATGGAAGTTAGTGGTTACAGGATTCCAGTGTTCTTTAAAATATCTTCTTTTGTGTTTAACAGAAGAAAGAAAATTATGAAGGTTTTTAAAAAGTAAAGGACAAGTAAATGATAAGACGTCTTGATGAAATCTGAACACAAGTGCTCACAGCTTGGTATACATTTATACTAGGTGTAAATGATAATGCATCTCAGCTGACTTTTGTGATCGCATCACTGAAAATATAAAAAGTTGCACCTTTCAGAAATTCAGAAGTGCCTGATGTTTTCATTTGACTAAAACACTTTAGTCAACACAGTTTGTAACTCTGCAAAATGGTCTAAGTGCAGATTGCCTGAGGGTCTGCGACAAAGATGTCTGAAACACGTGCTTTATCTCAGTGTCCAGATTGACGCTGACCTAGAGAAAGCATAAGGACGGCATGTTAATTTGCAGTTGTTGAGGAGGTGGACGGCTGGAGTGGATTGTTGTGGTGTCAAAGTCATGTGTGCGGTGAAGAAAGGCTGCCTGCAGTCGTCGGCACATTTGATTAACTGCCTGACGGATCGGCCTCCCCCGCACACCGGCTCAACTTAAACACACTTCTGCTTTATGCCACACAATTACATCTGACCCCATGAGCTGTCAAAGCTGGAGCCATTTACATCCACGATTCGAATAACTTTGGAGGTGCAGGGTCAAGAGGGCTTTTCTTTTTTATAGTGCAATACAAGGGCATAGAATTGGCATGGACAGAGGGGACGTGTCCCCACTAATATCCACCACTTACTGAAATGTCCCTACCAATAATTTAATCAACTTCAAAATAAAGTAATGCTCCGTCAACTCTTTGCACCAAGTCAAGTTTGCTACTAGTTTACCGTAATACTATTAACCAAGGCAGTGCAATTAATTAAAATTCAGGTTTGATTTTGGCCTCTATTATGATTATGAAAAACAAAAATCTGGATAAAACTGTTAAATTGCATCACACACTTCTCTAAATGTCCTTCATTCATACCTCCTCAAAGCCCAACTGCAGTAAAATCATGTAAATTGACTTTTGCAGCATGGGACAGCATTGTTATTTGTATTATTAAGTGTTTATTTTATATTATTAAGTAAGTTTAATCATGTTTTTAAAAGCGCGAAACGAATTTGTGCTGTTCAATGCATGCGCTATATGGATGTATGTCCCCACCAACAGGGTTGGACAAAAATACATTGAAATGTATTTTAAAAAATACCAAATACCTAAACTTTAAGTGTTTGAAAATAAACTACAAAACACAGCAGCCAACAATGTATCAACATAAAACACTCTATTTTGTATTTTAAAAATACTTGGACCATGACATTTCTTCTTAAACCTTTCATCAATAGGCATATTGGATCAATCCCTTCCCTATTAAACTGAGTTAGTGAAGTAAACAATGACTGATAACAACAGCTTTTTTTCTGAGCAAGTTTAAGTCAGCTTCACTGCACCTCATTCACATCTACTGTACACGAGGAGGTATTCATAAACATGTAACTTGTGTTTCTTTTTGATTTTACTATAGATTTTGTGCAAATTTCATTGTCTTGAAGATCATCTCTTTAAATAACTGTAAAAAGCATTTAATGCAGATAATGAGTTGGAATATAGTACTACAGTATATCTCTTAATTGTGAAATTCGCCACCATCTCTTAAAAGTCTTATGTTTTAAACTTTTTTCAATTGAAATCCTCAATACTCAATGTAAAATCACGATTTCTGAAAACTACTAAAATCTCCAGTTTTAGTCATTTTCATAAATCATGTTTATTTTGCGGATTGCACTCTTCAATACACAATATAAAACACGATATCTCAAAAAACATTAGCTAGCTGTTTTTGCTGCCATAAAACCCAAGTTGGGAGTTTTTGACCAGTCTGTAGATATTATTAAATATTTTTGTCTCATACTGAGATTAGCTATGTCAAAGATTGTAATTAACCATAAAGAGCACCTGCAGATCAGCTACTGGCATTTGAAATAACCAATGGAGTTTTAAAGGTATCGCCACTGTAGGACTTTGTTTTTTGTGTTATTTTTCTCTCTTATTTTTACGTGCTCCCGAATCTACCCCTGTGATTATGTGATGCATCATTTCCATCCATACTCCAAGCATTGATCAACTTCTTCAATATTAATCAATTTTCTAGTCTGATCTCAAGCCTTGGCAAATAACTGAGGAAGCACTAATCATCTTTTTCATCAGTTGTCTTCATTATTATTCTCCTTTTAATTTTTGCAAAATTCCATATACACCACTGTAAATTCTCTGAATTTGTTTTATTGTTCTTGAATACTTTGTTTTATTGTTCTTGAAAAGGAACTTCAACAGTACATTAGAACTATTGCTTCCTCTAAAAATCTTAAAGCTATTAGAACTGTTAACTTATTTTCCTTTTTGAATTTTCTTAACACATGATTTTATACTATTTGTTCTTTGTTTTTTTAGTTTATTTTTTCTCTTGTATGTGCTTATTTGATGCTTTACTTCTCTGTAAAACTCCAGCCTGATCTCACGAGAACATGTAAGTATTTTACGTGTCTAATTCAGTCGTATGAAATTGTACACTTTTAAAAAGGAGGCGTGGCACCTAACCCCACCCCTAAACCCAACCGTCATTGGGGGATGAGCAAATTGTACTAAATTGTACGAATTAGATCGTAGGAATTCATACGAATTAGCCACTAAATCAAAAAGTTACGAATTGCCGTGAGATTCTGTTGAAAACTCATGTACAATCTACAGCATTTTAAAAATACAAAAATACAAGACACCAAAGTTTTTGATAGAAAATATTGAGCCATTTCCATCAACACTATCAAATACAAATTACAAAATATTTTGTATTTAAAATATTTATTTGAAATACTTGTATCATAAATACTGCCCATCCCTGTCCACCAATGTCAAGAGCGAATCTACGCCATAGTTGGAATATTCCAGATGGCAAAATCATTCTTATTTTTTTCTGACTAAAGTTTTTTTGAAATATTTTGTAACTACAGCCCTCAATAAAATATATTTTCAACCTTTAATTTCAATAGAATGTAGATGGAGATCTGATTTATTCATTATGTAAAAAACTAAATGATTCAGAAGAATTGCACTCAAATTGTTTTAGAGAACAAATTTTTCTTTATGTTAATGTATTTTTTAAAAATTATTTAATTATTTGCAAGCTTATCTAACAAAATAACTAACGATAATAGTCCAAAAACTAGTACACCCAAATTTATATGTTATAAAAAAATATTTAAAAAAAAATTCAAAAAGAGGAAAAATCAAGAGAAGCAAAAATAAAATAAAATAAAATAAATAAAAAATAAAAAAATGTAGTTGAATATTGTAGGTTGTAATTTTATTTGCAATATTTAGCTTGAATTTAATTGTATTATCTTTCAATATATTTGGTGACTAAAATATTGTTTTAATAAACATATCTGTTTAATGAATCTGTTTTGTTTAAATGCACCAAAATACATTGCCTATGTTCACTGAGAAATGTAGAAAATATTATTTTCCAAAATGAGGTGTACTCAATTGTGCTGTAGCACTGTACATGCATACATATTGTTAAATGATTTTTAAAATATTTAAAATAAAATATACCAAAAAAATGGCCAAATATGTATTTGTGCTATACAGTATGGCCTGCATAATGTCTGTGTTTTGGCGTATTAAACAGAAAATTATTTTATGAAATAAGCAGTCATGGGTCATTTAAAACCTCTCATGATATCTGGCAGTAGATTGATTTTTAAAGTTGATATTACATGCCCGAATTAACCTGACATATGAGCTGTATCAAACGCTAGGGAGTTAAATGAAAGCAAACTTGTCGCTGTATTTCATGCAGTCGGTGCTTGCAGAGTCATTAGCTAATTTAGCAGCAGCAGCAGCTTTTCTCTCTTAATTGCATTTCAGCACTTTCAGTATATGTATAGTATACATACAGTATATATACAGAGTGGTAGTCTAATTCGTTTACAATGCAGGTTATTGATGTATGCATGTATATATATATATATATATATATATATATATATATATATATATATATATATATATATATATATATATATATATATATATATATATATATATATATATATATATATGTACAGTATATATGCATGTATGCTAGTTATTCAATGAGATGCATGAATGTCTGTGATGATCGCATACTTGCTGAATCAGGAGAAAAGCATCTCAGGCTGTCCTGTGCAAGTGCTCGCATGAGAAATAAAAAGAGTCACTCAACATTATTGCTCCCTCTACAGGACACAATTGGTGTAGCGGTTTATGAGGGATTCAGTAGGCCTCTGCTACATTGTGTTCAATGATCATCTGACGGTCATCCAGAAAGTGAATCATAAGAACAGTACCGACTGGATGTTGGAGGTAAGTACAAGTTGCTGATATAGTAATTTAATGAACAAGCAAATAAATAAATATATTAAAACCAGGGCTGTTGCTCGCCAAATGGGTGCCCTAATCTGAAAAATAATAAAACACCTAAAGCAGGGGTCAAAACTAGCCATGAGGCTATAACCGGTTTCAAGGTATACCGTAGTTTGGAAACATCAAGGTTTTAAAATCTGCTTAAATTTTCAGTAATATCATTCCTACGGTATATGTAAGCTTTTTAATACTATTTTATTTAGTTTTTTAGGG
Source organism: Danio aesculapii (assembly GCF_903798145.1). Lineage (NCBI taxonomy): Eukaryota > Metazoa > Chordata > Actinopteri > Cypriniformes > Danionidae > Danio > Danio aesculapii. The sequence continues at coordinate 25,656,055 of NC_079457.1, forward strand.
GAACATCCACATCAAAAGCTAGTGGTCAGCTGGTCAGTTTTGAAACTAATGAAAATAGCCGAGGTCAATGATTTATTTGAATTATTCAGCCTGACATGGTTACTGTGCCAAAATATTTAATAATAATAATAGGTTCTTAAATATAAAATCTTTGTGTGTTCAATAGGTGAAAATTTGTTGTTTTTTTTACACACACATTTAAAAAGATAAAATTTTAAAGCAGTAATCACAATAACATGATACAGTGAAATTTTTATCCAAGGTTATCATCAGAATCGTCAGAATCTTGTACCGGCCTATGCCTAGTTAAAACAGAACATTAATAATAATACTGTAGTATTTTATAGTCTCAAGCATTCAGAAATCACATAAAGGAACATCAAGGAGTTTTATGATGAAGTATATTTTTTAAGGGTTGGTCAGTATTAAACTGATATCCTTTGCAGCCAATACTAATAAAACTTTTAGATAAACTGTTTATTTTGTTTTACAATGAAACCATTCGACTTTTATTAATCAACTAAACATTATTGCTTTGTATTTTAATATAATGCATTTAAACCATTTTAAAGACTGTTGTTCACTTATCAGTGGTTTTAACATAAAAATGAATATCGGAATACTTTACTTGATCAAAACCATAATTAATAATTGATGATTTCTATTTCAAAAGGATGGTCAAAAATGAAAGATTAAATGGTTATTTGATTTAATTTACTATTTTTGAAACGGGCCTTATTTGTAGTCATTATTTATAAAACTTTTAAATAAACTGTTTATTTTGTTTCCTGTTAATGTATTTTAACACTGTTATTCAATGAAACCATGTGATTTTTATTAATCAACCAATTGATATTGATTCGTTATTTTAATTTAAATGCATTTAAATCCATTTAAAAGACTGTTGTTTGCTTATAATTCTGTTTTTTAAAACAGAAATTATTATCTGAATACTTTATTTGAAGTAAGAAACCATGATTAAAAATGTATGATTTCTATTTCAAAAAGATGGTCAAAAAGGAAGGATGGATATTTTAATTATTGTATTTTAAACTAGTGTTCTTTGCAGTCATTACTAATAAAACTATTAAATAAACTGTTTATTTTGTTTTACATTATGTATTTTAACACTGTTATTCAATGAAACTTTATTATTATTAATCAACCAATCTTTATTGCTTCCTTATTTTATTATAATGCATTTTAAGCCATTTTAAAGACCGTTGTTTGCTTAAGTTTGTTTTTTTAACACAAAAACTGTTATCTGAATACTTTATTTGAAGTAACAAAGCCATGATTAATAATGTATGATTTCTATTTCAAAAAGCAGGTCAAAAATGAAAGATTAAGTGTATATTAGAATGAAATGTTGGTCAGTATTAAACTAGTGTCTTTTAAAAAAACATTCATCATTAAAAAAAGCTTTAAATAAGCTGTTTATTTAGTTTTACATTATGTATTTTAACACTGTTGTTCAATGAAACCATACGACTATTATTAACCAACCAAACATTAGTGCTTTGTATTTTAATATAATACATTTTAATCCATTTAAAAGACTATTGTTCACTTATAAGTGTTTTTTAACATAAAAATTATTATCTGAATACTTTTTTGAAGTAACAAACCATAATTGATAATTTGTGATTTCTATTTCAAAAATGTGGTCAAAAATGAAAGATTAAGTGGATATTTGAATTAAATGTTGGTCAATATTAAAATGGTGTCCTTTGCAGTCATTATTAAATTATAAATTATATTATTTTAATATAATCCGTTTAAAAGACTGTTGTTCGCTTTTAAGCCTCTTTTTTAATACAAAAATTATTATTTAAACATTTTATTTATGGTAACAAATCCGCGATTAATCATTTGTGGTTATCAAGAACTACAATTTTTCAAAAACAAAACCATGGTTAATTTTTTAGGGAATATGGAATTTAAGAGAGAATATTACGGCAGGATGTCAGATTAAAGCATATTATTATTTTTAATAGGAAAAAAATAAAACAATAAAAAAATTCACATACCTGAAAGTAGTGCATCATTTTAGACTTTCTTTCTTTATAATTTTTTAGCATTGGACTGATATCTCCCTCCAGGTATAGTTGTCCATCATTTGCTATCAAAAGTAGTTAACTAACAATTTTTCATTCTCTCGCATCATCTGTCTTTTACATTTAGGTTTAAATGTGAATTATATCAAAGTATGTAACTAGTCAAACACACTTAGAATCATTTTTAATTCATTCACACACACAAGGGCACAACATTCCTTCTGTGTGAGTTTAAAAAAAGAGTGATTGGCATCATTAATTTTAGAGAGCTGCTTTGAAGGGGCCCTTTTGACCTCTATTAAGGGGCCGATGCTCCAGGGGTCTGAGCTGATGCAGCTTTGGACAGATGAACCATGTCATGATCACAAAGCAGGTCATATCCAAACATATTACCATTATAATAATGCGTAATCCACATTAAAGGTGAGTATAATATACAGTAGGTTCATAAAACGAGAGATTGATTAGATCTGAAGGGCATTTGAAGAATCGCTTCTTCAGTAAATCTGTGCTTCTCCAGCAAGAAGCTCGGGACCGTTCTGCTGCTTTGCGGAACATATCAAGGGAGAACATTTTGCAGTACAATGCTTAAAGGGACAGTACGGTATTGCCCGAAATGACCCACAGAGAATGCATTTGCATATATATACCACAGTAAGTAGGCTACATTTGAATTTCTGAATTAATGTTTAGTCACGATACAAGCAAATTAAGTTTTTTCTCCAATCTACTGTATAGGATCGTCTGAGATCATAAACATTTATTTTGTAGTTCATATCCATATATTTTACTTATTCTATCATGTATAATCTATCATGTGGTGTTTTAATAGTTAGGTTAGAGCTAATGAAGGAATTATGGATATTTTATGAATGAACATGAATAAATTAAATAAATGTATGAACGAATGAACAAAGAAGCAGATGTAAATGGATGAAATTAATCAGATTGAAAACTATTGAACTGATAACATTTGATAAAAAAGAGAAAGGAAATTGCAATTTAAAGAAAGCGATGGGTAAAAAGATCTCTCCGTAAGATTTAAAGCAAATTTAAAGATGAACAGCAATAAAAACATGATGTGAAGCTAGTAAACCTTGAGGTTTTCTTAATCATGATTAGTCTATTATTTTAGTATCAATCATATACTAATATAGTCTTTGTTAATATTGTCAATTAAAAGTTTATTTTATTTTTAGTACCTTTTTTATATTTTTGCAGTGTGAATTTGACATTTTTTACTATTTATTAATATTTAAATTGGTGCTGGGTAAATATTAACCACATACAAAATGAAAGTTTGTTTTGACATCAGAAATGTGTGTATATTATATATATATTTATATGTATGTGTGATACAAAAACACATACATAGGAACAAAACTATACAAACAATTTTGTTACATAGAATTTATGCAGCGGGGAAAATAAGTTTTGAACATGTTATGTTTTTTCCTGGGAATAATATTTCTATCGGAGCTTTTGACGTGGAATTGCACCAGATTTTGGTAAAAACACAAGCAATACAAACCTAAAAATAATACAAAATAAAAAAAATCCGAAAATTAGTTATGTATAATAACAATGGAATGACACAAGGAGAAAGTACTGAAATACTGAAATGTATTTAATACTTTATATAAAAGACTTTTTTTGGTGATGGAAGCTTAATGACGCCTCTCATACGGAGAATGAAGTCACAGGCATTTCTGAGGTGTGAGTTTTTTTTTACAGACTTTAACAGAGTGTAAAAATCTTGATGGTTTATCAAATCTGATCTTTATTTTGTATTTTTGCATTCGATTCAAGTCAGGTCATTGGCTGGGCCATTCTGATTTTCTTTCTCTGAAACCTGTTTCCTTAGCTGTGTTTTGGATCATTGTCTTTCTGAAATGTCCACCCTGGTTTCATCTTCATCATCCTGATAATGTAGATGTTGGACTGAAGCTGCTAATATTAATTTACATTGACGAAGGGCAGAGGGTTGCTGAAAAACTACTGTGAGATGCTGTCTGGGCTTTCACAGCCTTTCCACACCTCCCTTTCTTCATGTGTTCAATACTTTTTTCCTGCGTCATTTCATTTTATAATAACTTAATTTGTAAACTAGATTTGTTTTCTTTGCATATATGGATTTCAATACTTATTTTCCCCACTTTATATAACTTTTTCATCATGTATATGTAATGTAGCTGCTGAAACAGTTCTACACCTCCATCATTGAATCAGTCATCTGCACATCAATAACTGTCTGGTTTAGCTCAGCTACTGAATACGACCTCCAAAGACTACGTCGAATAGTTCGGACTGCTGAGCAAATCACTGGTACAACCCTTCCTACTCTCCAAGAACTGTACTTATCCAGAGCGAGCAGAAGGGCTGCCAAAATCACTCTGGACCCCTCACACCCAGCACACTGCCTCTTTGAACTTTTACCTTCTGGTCGACGCTACAGAGCACTGCGCACCAGAACAGCCCGACACAGAAACAGTTTCTTCCCTCAGGCAATCCATCTCATGAACACTTGATGATAATAATTGTGGAACCAACATCACTACTTGCCATACACTTTTATACACATATACACTTATTTAACAAAACACTTTACATGCCAATTTGCACATATAACGTTGTATATAGTAATAAACACGTACATACACTTGTCAATCTGTATATTTGCACTCACTACTTCTATTATTTTTTAAATATATTTATTATCTGTTTTTTGTCCTGTCTCTGTAATTCTGTTGCACTGTAGAAGCTCTGTCACGAAAAAAATTCCTCGTATGTGTGAATATACCTGGCAATAAAGCTCTTTCTGATTCTGTTTCTGATATAAATAAGCATTTCCTTAAATATATGCATGCATGTGTATTTATATATACATAATAAATATACACATCACACACACTTAAATTGTCAAAATAACTTTTATTTTGCATTCGATTAATTGAGCTTATTTTTTGCCCAGCGCTAATATATGTAGATTTTATTAAAATTACTATATATTTTTTTACAAATATATTTAAGTGTGACCAAACTTTCATTAATTTGACTGGCTTTATTTAACAATTATAAGTGTCTTCCCATTATCTAAAATACATTTGTATTTGTATAAACATCAAGAATTCTACCAATTCTCCTCTGTATGTGAGAGCAGTGATATGAACACTGAATGCTCAATAAACCTGCTCACGCAATCCCATCAGTGGCTTAAAGCTGCAGTTCTGTTTCCAATGCTGCTGTTTTAGCGTCAGATCTCTCATCTGGTTGAGCGTTTAACAAAGGAACAGTGTAATGTAATGATGACTAATAATGATACAATGAATATCCCAAGAACAATTAGGAATTAACTTATTAAAGGAGTACAGGGAACTGCTAATGCCAATATATGCTTTGTAAATATGATTAATACACATTATCGCTATGAACAATGCTTACATTTAAACTTTGCTTTGATTATTGAATTACCTTTTTCCTGATTAGCTGTTGTACAAAAGCTAGGGCCCTCTTTCCTGGTATTAAAAGGACAGTTTGCCCCAAATAGGAAAAGGTACTCACCCTCGTGTGACTCCAAACTTTTATGAGTTTTTTTTTTGTTGAATACCAAATATGATGTTTTAAAGAATGTTGGAAATTCGAAGCTATTGATATCCATAGTAGAAAAACTTGACATACTCTTGAGTTCAATGGTTCCAAACATTCTTTGAAATATCTTCCTTTGTGTTCATCAGAAGAAAGAAACTCAAAACGGTTTGGAACAAGTCAAAGATATGTACATTTACATTTTTGGGGGGTGAACTATTGCATTAATATATGTTTTTTGTGGTCTATTTACAAGTGTTCTGCCAAGAATAATTTCTGTTTCCATTTGGTATTAACATTTTCAGATCGATCTCTTTTGATCACTTATATTTAGATTTCCAAGACTTTTTCCTTTTATTTTGTCATGCTTTACATTTTTACAGAATCCTTCCATGTGATACATGAACAAACCAATATTATGTGACATGAGGAAGCAAAAGAATGTAGATTAGTGACTTCAGTTTTGATCCTAACCTGTGGATTTTGATCCAGTGTAGTAAAGAATGAATACTTTGGTTTGATATTCTGTTCCATAAATAGCTACAGTTACTGTAACTACTCTTCTCTCATACATTTTGCATGTGTAAGAGAAACTACTATAGTACAGATACATATGCATTTTCAAGGTCAGCTGCAAGAATAACTATCAATGCCTTTTAAAATGCTAATTTTAATCCTAAGAGTACTTTATTCATTCCAAAATGGATTTGCATTGCTTCATAATGTTGATAAATCTGGCCCTGCACTGTACAAAAAAACACACATTTTTCCTTAGCTTATGATTAATAGGTGTTTTCATTTATGTTTTTGAATTGCATTGTGGGACCTTAAATTCTGCTCCGACCACATTGTAAAGTTAAACATGGTAAAAATTTAACTGTGGTTTAGCATAGTTAATATACTTTTATTGACATTTTACTAGTTTGAAATTATGCTGTCTGGTTTTTTGTGTGTGTTTATATTACAATAAATAAAAGAAATTAAAAAACTTATTGAGCTGCAAGTACTTTGTCTAGTATTATACAGATATATTTAAAGACCCTTTGAAAAATCTCAGTTTCTGTGGATTTACAATTTATGATTATATGTTGAATAAAACATTTTAGGCCAGTTTTATTCTGTAAACTACTGATGACATTTCTTAATAAAAAAACTATTAATTTCTAGACAACACACTAATAATGTTTTATCTTTGGTAAATACATATTTGGTGTAATAATCCTGATATTCAATCACAACAAATGGAATTTATTTTGACCAAGTGTAATTTTTCTGCAAAAATATTTAAATAAAAAAATTGTTCTAATACCGACAAGATTAGGTGGAAATGGCTAACAATTTCCAACATAGCACACCCCCACAGTTCTCTCTTTTAAATTAATACTTTTTATAGGATAATATTCAGTAAGAAATTTGTGCATATACATTGCTTTACAAATTTGTGCAACAAAATAACTGAAGATCATGGTGCAAAAATAAAATTTTATCAAAGAGGAAAATATACAGTTGAGTTTTAATTTTAGATTTATATACAGTGCTCAGCATAATTGAGTACACCCCATTTTGAAAACAAACAAAACAGATGTATAAAACAGATATATTTATTAAAATAATATTTTAGTCACCAAACCTATTTAGAAATTGAATGATAATACAATTAAATTTAAGCAAAATATTGCAAAAAAAATTTACAACCTTTTTTGCTTCTCTTGATTTTTCCTCTTTTTTAAATTTGTATTTAATATTTTTCTATAGCATATAAATTTGGCTGTACTAGTTTCTGGACCTTTATCTTAAGTTATTTTGTTAGATAAGCTCCATATTTGGCTTCAGTACTGACTAATCTAATGTATATGCACAAATATAATATTGGATAGCTTCCTATTAAAAATATGAATTTAAAAGATAGATTTGTGAGGGGTGTACTTATATATGCTGAGTACTGTACCTATAAATGGATATAATATAATAAAGGAGAACACACATTCATAAATGAGTAACTTTTAAAATGTTTTTATCCATTTTGGAATAAAATATATGTTTGTATATAATTCGTTTTCTTTGACATTTTTATGTCATTTCTGTTTTCAAACTGCTAAAAATATCAATAAAGTCATTTTGTTCAACTAGAAGTTATTGGAGCAGAAATTACGGTTCCATAATGCAAGTTTAAAGGAGGAAAACCCATGAAACAAGCTATGTGCAACTGTTAATCGTGTTTTAGAGTAGGTTTTAATCTGAAAATACCAAAATGCAATTTATTATTCAGACTTGAGTCCAAATTATAATTTATACTGCATTTAATTGTGCACTATGAGATTGGAAGGTAATTCCTACCAGTAATATATTTTCAAAAGTGAAGGTCACAGATATGTTATGGGTATGCGTTTTAAAAATTTAGCAACCACATCATGCCTTTATGGAAAAACAAAAAAGGCTTTTGAATTGCAAATACCTAATAAAGTCAATTTCCCCCAATGCATTTCATGTAGATTAAAAGTGGCTATTTTTAGATTTAAACAAAGAAAGAAAAACCTATTCATCGTTCATCATCATACATTGCGGACAGATTTATTTTTTTTTTTTTTTACGGGACAGTGTATGTGCCGCACACTTGGCACCTGCTCCAGCTGCTGGAGAGAGTTGAGCTGATCAGCATACTTGCACCTGGGACTGAATCCACAGATCTGCTCTTAAACTAATCCATACTGGCAGCCGCACTAAAGACACACTTAAAACGAGCCTTCTATCTGCTGGTATGAGGATCAAGAGATAAGGGATGAAAAGAATTAGGCATAGGGAAAAAGAACATTAGTGAGAAAAAATCTTGATCATGGGAAAAAAAGAAAGAAAGAAAGGAGGAAGGAAGTCAAGTTTAAAGTCTGCATTAAATCTAATTTTACAATGTTTATTTTGCAAGCGCACATTGTTAGTCTTAAAGTGAGCAATTAATCTGAGCAAGTTAATCCACCAAAAAAAAACTGGTTTAATAATCTTTAATCAAAATCTGACCGTTTGCTTCCATTCTGGAATGGCAGTCTGTCACTGCTGACATCAGTAAGATAGCTTGGGCCAAATATGCTTAGCCATGCCCCTTCTACCATTAGTTTGCTGAGTGTGAAAGACAAGAGAACGAGTGCAAAAATAAAACTGTCCAGGGAAATTGAATGAGTAAACCGTCAAGAGGTCGGGGCAAGCAGCAAACAATTAGGGATGGCTGATGTGAAACTTGCGTTTTGACACAAAGTTGAGATCTCGAAGCTCAAGTGTTTCGAAACACTGCACCGAAGACTGATCCAAAACACCCAGGTCACGTGACTAAGGTGATTCGAAACACCCAGGTCATGTGACTAAAGTGTTTCAAAAACCAGGTGACATGACTAAAGCGATTCAAAACATCTTTCATTTCAGAAGCGTTTTGAGACCTGGCGAATCTGCGTTTGCCTGACAGAGTCAGAAAAAAAAATCTCTATCTCATGTGGCCTAGTGGACTGTTCATGTGAACAGCGTAACTGTGTTGCAAATGGCCAAATTTCGAATTCCGACTTGTTCAAATACTCTGAAATATGACTTGATGTATTTTATTAATGTCACATTTTTATGACCAAAACAAGACATATTTATACACAAAGTTTATAGCTGTGTATATTCTCTATCTATAGCTGCATCACCCTGTATTCGAACCCATTATCTCGGCATGCTAGTCTGGAACTCTCACCACTTCACTAAATCACTTAAAACCTCAACTCTGCAACGTCGGGTTTAATACCTCATTTTGCTCAACTGTTTCTTTGCTGAAGCTGTTCCAGAGCAATACATAAAAACAAGAAACAAAGAAAAATCTTACTGTATGTTCACTACAGTAAAACAAGACTTAGCAATATATGTGTGTATGGTAGTGGCTTAAATTGTCAGGACAATGAGAATCAGGTGGGACTGTAATCAGTGGAGTGGATTGTGGGAAATAGAGTCTGGGTGAGTAGCTGTGGTGCAGGATGGTGCAACTGTGATCATGACAATTCCGTTGTAGATAGAAATACACCATGATAATGAAAAAAAGGCTGCTCCATCCTCTGGTTCACGTAAACTTTAAGGCCCATTCACACCAAGAACAATAAATATTAATGTGAAATTATAAATGTAGACGACACAGTGGCTCAGTGGCACTGTCGCCTCATAGCAAGAATGTCAGTTGGCATTTCTGTGTGGAGTTTGCATGTTCTCCCTGTGTTCGCATGGGTTTTCTTCACAGTCCAAAGATATGTGCTATAGGTGAGTTGAATAAACTAAATTGGCCGTAGTGTATGTGTGAATACGTGTATGGGTGTTTCCCAGTACTGAGTTGCAGCTGGAAGGGCATCCGCTGTGTAAAACATATGCTGGATAAGTTGGCGGTTCAGTCCACTGTGGCGACCCCTGATGAATAAAGGGACTAAGCTGAAGGAAAATGAATGAATGAATGAATGAGTTATAAATGTAAAAGAACAGATCTCCAGCTGATGAATAATTAAATGACAGTCAAACAGAATCCATCCTGCTTTAACAATCTTTATTATTTAAAGCAGAAAATTACAAAACATATTAACATAATGATATTGTCTGCTAATTCTTTCTGCTGATGAGAGATTTGATCTCTGGAACGTCGAGACACAGTATGCCGAGATTCAGATCTTACCTTGTTCAGCTGAACTGCTGATCAATTCCAGCTGCAGTGTTGAATCGATTGACCACTGAGATTCTCTGCATTATCCTGTCCTCTCATGATTTGTCCTTTGTGGATGACCAGCCTTTTTGGGGGACCTGACAGAGTTGGTGACATTGTAACAATGTAGTTCTTATCTTCTAGTTTTTCTTTCTTTGTTCACTTTTCCGTGGCTTAGTTTCATCCCTTTGACTTTAACCTGACAGACAACCTGCTGTTGGAGGATTTCAACCACTTTAGAACAGTTCACCATCTCAGTCTGTGAAAAACTGGGAAGTTTTGTTGCCAGTCAAGTTGTGTTTGTCAGATAATTAAAATGTGGCATGAAATTAAAAATTGCTCTTCTTATTTTTGTGTTTGTGGGTGGCACAGTGGCACAGTGGGTAGCGATGTCGCCTCACAGCAAAAAGGTTGCTGGTTCGAGCCCCGGCTGGGTCAGTTGGCATTTCTGTGTGGAGTTTGCATGTTCTCCCCGTGTTGGCGTGGGTTTCCTCTGGGTGCTCCGGTTTCCCCCACAGTTCCACAGTCCAAAGTCATGCGCTATAGGGTGAATTGGGAGGGCTAAATTGACTGTAGTGTATGTACTGGTCTTCCAGGTTGTGGCTTCAATGTTAGCCTAATGACCAACCTCAAAAAAAAAAAAAATGTTACGAAAAAACCAACATGATGCGACAATGATTTTAACTTCGATATAAACGGCCCTGGGGGTAAGTATTTTTATATTTAAAGACTAGTTATAAATTATTTATCTGTGCTTATTTATCTGTGCACATTGTTATTTTGTAAAATTTATTTTGCCCTAATAATCATTTATTAAATACCATAGCCTTCTCTTCCTCCTAGAAATGAGATTTCTTCACTTCTGGTCACATGGAAAGATTTTGGATAAGGGCTGTCTCGTTTCTGCACTACCTTTGTCAATTTTTCAATCTTCCTCTATTTTGTTAGCAACGTCTTTCTAAATCTTCTAACAATCCAATCAGTTCCCAAAGGATGAAATTGTGTATCATACATTTTTGTTCTCATTTCAGGACTGTTTCAATGTATATGTGAATGTATGTCACAATATGGAAAAAAAGGACCATTTTTGACTTTCATTTCATGGAGAATTGAAAGAATTTGCCACAAGATATTAGTTTAACACTAATATCTATAGGAGGAATATAAGAACATGTGTCTTAATTTTGATTTTAATATTAAGTAATTATATTCTTTAAAAAATCATTTTAGCTACAAACAGAACTAAGCATTGACCTTGAAATTTAGGAAATTGTAGGTCGTACAGTATATGAGTGCTCTCATCAACACACAAACACTTTCTGTTTTTATCTTTCAATGGCTGGAAAAATAGATTCTGAAAGTGATTTCAATGATATTGCTCCTCTATAAATGTAGTTGACATTGTTGTAGTGGACATTTACCCAACACTTCTTTAGACACTATTTACAGGACAAGAAAATTGTAAGGGCCTATGAGTGCACGTAAACTGCATATTTTATATCATTATTCATTCATTCATTTTCTTTTTAGCTTAGTCCCTTTATTAATCAGGGGTCGCCACTGCGGAATAAACCACCATCTTATCCAGCGTATGTTTTTCCAGCTGCAACCCAACATTGGGAAACACCCATACACTCTTGCTTTCACACACATACACTACGGTCAATTTAGCTTATTCAATTAAGCGCATGTCTTTAGACTGTGGGGGAAACCGGAGCACCCAGAAGAAACCCACGCGAACATGGGGGGCACTCCAAACAGAAATGCCAAGTGACCCAGCTGGGGCTCGAACCAGCGACCTTCTTGCTGTGAGGTCATCGTACTACCCACTGCGCCCCTGTGATGCATTTATAACATTATATCATTATCAATTCTGCGAAAACTACAGATTTAAACAAATGTTGATGCCATTTATGTGTGTATTATGTACATGACAACAATGGTAAACTACGGGACTGTGTATGTGCACAAACACATATTGTTTCTTTATAGTGACAGTGACAGTACTAACTACTTGCCTGGCATATGCAATAGAGCATTTTTAGACAATCTCTCTTAGAAGATTTTCACCCAGAAACTAAAATTCTGTTATTATATTCAAGCATGGGATTGCCTGTAGTAACTGTCCACCATGATCTGTCATTGAGTTCTCAGAGATTAATTTGATTTCAGTTGAAGTCACATGGGATATTTTGACAACATTTTAGTTCCTTTTCTGGACTTTGAACATCTCAAGACCGTTGCTGTCTGTGGGGGATGAGAGAGCTCATTTATTTCATCTAAAATATCTTAATTTGTGTTCTGAAGATGAATGGAGGTCTCAGGGGATTAAAACAACATGGGGGTGAGTACAGAACTCTTTTTAAGTGAAGCAAAGGTTTATTTTGATAAAACACGGTCATCAGTATGCATAACTTGAAAAAGCAAAAGGAAAACTACATCTTTATCGTTAGCATTTTAGTTTACATTCTCAGTGTGAATGGAACTTTATTAATGCAGCTGAGCTCTCTGTATTCAGCAGTGACCTTCACACAAGTGCCACCAGTTTTGTGTCCAGCACACAGTATAGACTGAAGGAGACTGCTGGAAACATGCTGCCCCGGACCCTCGTGTGCTTCTCCACCCCCAACCATACAGCAAAGCTCATCGCCTCTCTCTCTCTCTCTCTCGCTCTCTCTCTCTCAGCAGCAGCAATGCAGCATTCAAGTCCTGCAGGCAATTTGACAAATGAGCTGGATCTGGACTGAGGGGGAAGCCTCACTGCAGCACATCCCAGCTCGCACGTGCCCGCAACCAGCAGCGGTATATGATTTACACCCTACATACCATTAGCCCAATGCATGCACACACACACACACACACACGCACACGCACACGCACGCACACACACACACACACACACACACAGATGCGTGCCGGCTTAGCTGCAGTGCTGTAGTGATGTTCTGCCTTTAGCTTAAAGCTGAGGTTTCTGCTCTGGGCAAACACTTCCATCACACGTAATTACCTGCACTATGCAGTACCGAGCACCGGCTCTGAGCATCACTGAAGAACTTTACTGGTGTTTTAACATTTAAAAAATTATATGTTAAAAATTGGCTGGTTCTTAGTTGTCCAGTTAAAAATGTTAACCTGCTTAAAACAAGATGTTATTTTATTATTGTTACGGATGCATATTTGATTTAAAATACATAATTAGTAAATTAAATTAAGCATTTAAATAAAGCAAAACTGTCAAATTCAAAGGTGTTTTTAGTATATGTTTTACATTTGATAAAATTGTAATCGTAATCCTCTTTATTGTAATTGTAACCCTTTTTAAGCATAAATCTAATAAAAAATTATGAGGTTTAGAGTTTAAAACAAACAGTATAGAAATGTATTATTGAGACGTAAAATGTATTAAATGTATTATTATTAATAATAAGTACATTAACATTATATGTCGGCAGTGCTATTGCAGAGCAACACAAACAGTATGCAGAAGTATAAATGCACAACTATACGCAAGGCAGTTGCTATGGGTCACGCTGATCACTCGACACAGAAGTATAAACCAGCCTTAAGCTGAAAAAATATGAATGAATGAACATTAACTTTTTTTTCAATTGAAACTAATTGTATCCAGTGAACAGAGAACATCTTTTATTTTTTACAAATATTTACTACAATTTTAATTTGTAATATCAATGCTTAAGAGAAAAACACATTTATATTACAGACATATTCTCTGAAAATGTGTCAAGATAAATTTACTTCTCAAAAATGTCTTTTTTTAAACTACATTCTTCCAAAACCATAGCAAAAATAAGGATTTTGAATTTGTTTTACCATTTGAACAAATCTCCCTCCATATCTTTGAGCTTTAAAAATTGATTACGCACCCCAGCTCTCCTACATCTGCTTTAAAAGAAAGGCATCTCTAAATGACAGTCTGCGGGTCTGGGGTTGATGCTTTACTGTGGCCTGTCAAAGCCACTGTCAGCCACACATGCTTGGCTATAGAAGGGCAGTGATTTGCGGGCTGCCTGGTGGGACTGTGTATTGATTACCTTGAAATTACAGGTTTTAAAAGGTTGGCGAAAAAGAGAAGATGTAAGCGGCAGTGTCTGCACGCTCACCGCCAGTAATCAGCATCTTCAGCATATTGTGCTAACACTGCACAGGAAAATGTGAATTTCACCGAGAGACAGCTGAGTGCTGGGTAATTTAATTCAGGACACTCTCTCTCCTGCTCAGCCAGAAGTGTAAAACGAGCCGTATAACCTTCAAAACCACACAACCTTTCATCCCATCATAAAGGATGACTGACAAATAAGAGCGGTTAGCATTTAAGGAAATTACATATGCCGAATGATAAGAAGAGTTACTGAAACATTGCTCACTACTGTATTCCTGCGCAAATTTGATCAGTTAAGGACTGTAGGGAGCAATAAAGCTCACTTCAGATGTTTAAATTGGCAATTGAATTGCAGTGGTGTAAAGTTATTGTAATTGAGTCGTTTTTCTGAGGAATTGTAATTTACTGAGTAGTTTTAAAAATGTGTACTTTTAATTTCCCTTGAGTACATTTTTACTGCTGTATCAGTACTTTTACTCCACTGTTTTCCTTCAACCTGCTGTCACTACTTCATTTTTTTCTTGTCTATGGGGATTGGCTAAGTAGAAAAAAATGATGTCCAGTCAAAACATAGAAAGTAAATCGCATCATACTGAACTACGCCAAGACACAGATGCTTTATAAACGCAGCAGAGACTGTTTATAGACCATTTAAATGTGGTCATGTCAATATCCCATGAGCATTTCCCACTTGTCCCACTTAAACAATTACTAATTGCACGGATTAGTTACAGAATTACAGAATGTTACGTTTACACATGCCTACACAAATTGCATGAAAATGCATCAACCTTTCACAGTGTAATACTCAATATTCACTACTCTTGGGTACTTTGAAAAGCGCTACTTTTTACTCATACCTTGAGTAATATCTACAACAGATACTTTTACTCGCACATTTTTTGGGAAGCAATGGTACTTTTACTTGAGCATGATTTGTCAGTAGTCTTTCCACCACTATTGAATTGAATTCAGACTTGAATAGAAAGATTTATTCTTTTTTTTGTCATTTTAAACCAAAAGATTTATATCATTTTATTATTAAGATTTAAATCATTTTTTTAATTTAAAAGATTTTATTAAAGAATTGTTTAAGATTGTGCTCTAAGCCGTGTTTGGGTGGGTTTCTTTCGGGTGCTCCGGTTACCCCCCACACTGAAAAAATGTATTCAAAGATGATTCCTTGGATTTACTAAATTTTTTTACATTAAGTGGTTGTAAACAATTTATTTGGGTTAAATTTAAACAAACAAATTAAGTTGAACATTATTAAATTTAATTTGTTTGTTTAAATTCAACACAAATAAATTGTTTGCAACAGTTTTGCATGCAACACCTTTTTTAGTGCACAGTCCAAAGACATGCGCTATAGGTGGATTGAATAAACTAAACTGACTGTAGTGTAAGTGTGGGTGTGAATGCAAGAGTGTATGGGTGTTTCCCATTACTGGGTTGTGGCTAGAAGGGCATCCGTTGTGTAAAACATATGCTGGATAAGTTGGCATTCCACTGTGGCGACCCCTGATTAATAAAGGGATTAAGCAGAAAATAAAATAAATGAATAAATGTGCTCTAAGTCACTACTTGAATAAGCAATTTTGTGACCTATGTTCAAGACTTAGTCTTAAGAATCTTAAAAATCTTTTGTGAGTTGTGACATATTTTTTTTATGGCAGAAGCAAAACATCCAAAACTGAACCCCATTGTAAAATTAAAACAAAAATGTATATAATTTTTGGTACAAATACAGAAATTCTACAATGCAAAGTAAACATTATTAAAGCTTACACAATATTTGATAAATATTTCTTCTCACACCCCTGCACTGTTAATGGCACATTACTTACTGATTTATTTTCTAATTTGTATTAATGAATTATTTCATTTATTTTAATTGAATGTTTTTAATTTACTGTATTGTATTTTTAAAAACACTTTATCATAAATTAATGATAATATTATATAAACTGCTATGAAATAAAAGGAATAGAACACAGGGAGATTGTTAGTTAGTCTGGATTTACTTGAAATGGGTTTGAGTAAAATGTTAATATTTATTGTATTATATAAAGTCTTATAACATTTTGTATGTAACATGTTAGCATGACAATATTTACACAGCTATCAATGTTTTTGCTGGTTCACACTTAGCCTTCTTTTATTATTAATATTTGCTCAAGAATACAGTTGTGAAGAACAACTGTGATGAACAAAGAGCCAGGAGTTGGGAATAAAGGCAAACAAGATATCAGCAGTGAGTACAATCAAATGAGAGAATTAAAAAAATAAAAAAATAAATAAAAAATAAATAAATAAATAAAATAATACATAAATTGCAAAGTAAATTAAACCAAGTATAAGAAAATAATGGTAAAAAAAAACAAAGGAATTCACAAAATAAATGCCATCAATACAAATTACATAAAAACATCAAAAAAGAACATACATTCAATGTTTTAGCTGCCTTTTTGTTAGAAGAGGTAGAGAAAGACTTAATATAATTTTTGATGTCTATTTGAAAATGAGAGAAATGAGGGGTACACTTAGCCTTAATCTCAGTCTGTAGTCTCCTGATGATGTCTCCATATTTATGCAAATCTGTACTTCAATATTTTTTCAAAGTACTATATCTAGTGTCTAAATATATAATATACAAATTGGATTCACAACATGTGAAAAAAATCCCGTTTAAGAAATATTTGGTAATTTTTTTGTCTTATAATCACTGTTACTGTTCATGGTAAATAAACCTTCACTGTAAATAAAATATATATGATCATATATATAATTTCATATATATAAAATATATATGATCAATTAGTCCTGACAGCATATGTTTTAAGGTTCTTGTAACTTATTAAACTAAGTTATTCATGTTCTAACTTAATTTTATGTTACACAAGCTGTTTTATGTCAGTTTAACATAATATAAGTTCAATGGACTCATACGTTTAATTTGATACAGCTTAAAAATTTAAGGCAACAAGGATTTTCTTTAGAGTGCTTGCATGGCAACTGTAAAAATGCATTTCCTCTCTGCGCTTAAGGTATTTCTTTCAGATTTTCTCAGGACATTTGAAAATATTTCCAGCTTCTTGCACTTGTGCTATTCAGCTGTAAACACAAGATGGCAGAAAAGGGCTGTCTTTCCATTTACTACACTCTAAAACCACCGCAGCACATTTTGAAGATTAAGGGATTGTATTTGTAATGACAGAACAATGATTCTGACTAATCCAAATGCAATACAATTTTATTTTCCACCCACATCACCCCAATTCCCATTCTAAAGCTGCACTGAATCTCAAAACTCTGCAACATTAAAGGGCACCTATGGTGAAAAATCTACTTTTCAATATTGGTTCAATTTAACAACATAAAAACGGTGGACCAATTGAAGCGGTTTTCAGATCGACCGCAACTTTACGTAGGAGTGCGGTCCCCCCGCCCACCAATATTGATTGACAGCTGTGCGCATTAACATGTCCGGTAGTCACGTGTATAATCATATCAACAAGAGAGGACGAGTGCAAAGCAGCCGGGAATAAAAGGTGTGTTCAGTTTGCTAGGATCATCAATCATCATCAAATGTGATCAACAGTAGGTTTTACAAGTTTAACATGTTTTAAAACAGTGCATGTGTGTAATGAATTACAGCGATTCACTTCAGATTCACTTCATCAGCACAGCCGCGTGTCAGAACAATTATAAAAGAAGACGCTTCAATCCCGCTTTGTGGACGTTAAATCGGGTTTATTTTGTACAATAACATAACAGATATCCATACAGCAGTGGAGATTACCAGTGTCATGTCACATATGCGTGCAAAAGGAATGCAAAGCTTAACGCTCTCTCTCTCTCTCTCTCTCTCTCTCTCTCTCTCTCTCTCTCTCTCTGTGTGTGTGTGTGTGTGTGTGTGTGTATATGCACAGAGTGTATCCTGTGTGTGTACATGTTTGGAGTGTAAACTGTATGTATATGTTTGGAGTGTTTCCTGTATATGTATGAAGTTTATATTGTATATGTATTGAGTGCATCCTCCTGTGGCTCAATGGTTAAGTATTCAGAGTCTGACACCGGAGTGGTGGGTTCAAAACCAGTGTCTGATAGTATGGAGTGTATAAATGCATGGAGTGTATCATATATAAGTTGTGTGTGTGCGTGCGTGCGTGCGTGCGTGCATGCGTGCATGCGTGTGTGTGTATATAGAGTGTATCTTGTGTGTCTATGCATGAAGTGTATTGTATTTGTGTGTGTGTGTGTTCATATGTATAGAGTGTATTCTGTGTGCATATATTTGGAGTGTATTATGTGTATATGTATGGAGTGCATCCTGTGTGTGTATATCTATAGAGTTTATCCTGTGTGTATTTGTATGGAGTGTATATGTATGGAGTGTATTCTGTGTGTGTATATGTATAGAGTGTATCCTGTGTGCATATGTATGGAGTGTATCGTGTGTGTATATGTATAGAGTTTATCCTGTGTGAATATGTATGGAGTGTATTGCACTCGTGGTGTCACAAACTTGCATAGAATCTGATTTCTTTTAGCTTTGTGTTGTGCATGAGCAGGTGGCCAGTGCGTTTGCTGGCCCTTCGCGATGCAGACAGAACAAGACAGTTCTCTAAAAAAGACAATAAAAACTTGAAGCAGCACTGTCATATTGATATCTGTAGTGTAGTGGTTATCACATTCGCTTTACACGCGAAAAGGCCCCTGTTCGCGTGAAACATACATTTAGCAGACACTTTTGTCCAAAGCGACTTACAATAGAGGAGGTATTCAGCGATTCAACAAGACGAGGCAATGCATTGGAGAAGTGCTATTTATTCCAAGTAACTTGTTTGTGCTCAGAGAATTTAGTGCTGGAGTAGGAGTTTTATTTTCTTTAGAGAGAGGGATATTCACCAGGGTTCAGGTTTACTCGGAAGAGATGGGTTTTAGCTGTCGTTTGAAGGATACCAGTGTATCCGTAATCTGAGCGGGAACAGGAAGACGATTCCACCAGCCTGGAACATTGAGTGAAAACATTTTGGAAAGTGACTTATAGCCTATCTGCGATGGCACCACAAGTTGGTGCTCACACCCTGACCAGAAGGCTCCAGTGATTACCACCATCGCTTTACAAGCTGTTGAAAACTAGGTGGAAACATGCAGATTTGCATTTATGGACATTCTGAATTGGCTTTCTGCTGTCTGGATGGTTCACGCAACAACGTCCTTGCTCCGAGCTAGGCAAATGGTGTGTATGCTAAAACCTGCAGGGAGCTTGTCACACTGAGTAGGCTTTGTCCGCTTGATTGACAAAATCGTGCACATTGTGTTATCCTTGCAGGCCAAACTTCCCTGCTAAAAACACTTGTGGGGTTTCTGTAGTGTAGTGGTCATCACGTTCGCCTAACACGCGAAAGGTCCTCGGTTCGAAACCGAGCAGAAACAGCGCTGTCCTTTTGGCAAGAAAATATTAGCAATAAGAGTCACCTCATGACTGATTGTCAACAGGCACCCAAGCAAAAAGGGTATCTGCTTCGTGTGTTTCAGTCGGTTTCCGTAGTGTAGTGGTTATCACGTTCGCCTCACACGCGAAAGGTCCCCAGTTCGAAACTGGGCGGAAACATCACCTGGCTTTTATGACAGTTGTCAAATCAGGCTTCTGTTGAGCACTGACGTTCAATGAAAACATACTTTGTGCAAAACGGTATGAGGTAAAATTTGAATTTAACTTAGTGTTTACTTGCACTCGTGGTCTCACAAACTTGCATAGAATCTGATTTCTTTTAGCTTTGTGTTGTGCATGAGCAGGTGGCCAGTGCGTTTGCTGGCCCTTCGCGATGCAGACAGAACAAGACAGTTCTCTAAAAAAGACAATAAAAACTTGAAGCAGCACTGTCATATTGATATCCGTAGTGTAGTGGTTATCACATTCGCTTTACACGCGAAAGGGCCCCTGTTCGCGTGAAACATACATTTAGCAGACACTTTTGTCCAAAGCGACTTACAATAGAGGAGGTATTCAGCGATTCAACAAGACGAGGCAATGCATTGGAGAAGTGCTATTTATTCCAAGTAACTTGTTTGTGCTCAGAGAATTTAGTGCTGGAGTAGGAGTTTTATTTTCTTTAGAGAGAGGGATATTCACCAGGGTTCAGGTTTACTCGGAAGAGATGGGTTTTAGCTGTCGTTTGAAGGATACCAGTGTATCCGTAATCTGAGCGGGAACAGGAAGACGATTCCACCAGCCTGGAACATTGAGTGAAAACATTTTGGAAAGTGACTTATGGCCTATCTGCGATGGCACCACAAGTTGGTGCTCACACCCTGACCAGAAGCTCCAGTGATTACCACCATCGCTTTACAAGCTGTTGAAAACTAGGTGGAAACATGCAGATTTGCATTTATGGACATTCTGAATTGGCTTTCTGCTGTCTGGATGGTTCACGCAACAACGTCCTTGCTCCGAGCTAGGCAAATGGTGTGTATGCTAAAACCTGCAGGGAGCTTGTCACACTGAGTAGGCTTTGTCCGCTTGATTGACAAAATCGTGCACATTGTGTTATCCTTGCAGGCCAAACTTCCCTGCTAAAAACACTTGTGGGGTTTCTGTAGTGTAGTGGTCATCACGTTCGCCTAACACGCGAAAGGTCCTCGGTTCGAAACCGAGCAGAAACAGCGCTGTCCTTTTGGCAAGAAAATATTAGCAATAAGAGTCACCTCATGACTGATTGTCAACAGGCACCCAAGCAAAAAGGGTATCTGCTTCGTGTGTTTCAGTCGGTTTCCGTAGTGTAGTGGTTATCACGTTCGCCTCACACGCGAAAGGTCCCCAGTTCGAAACTGGGCGGAAACATCACCTGGCTTTTATGACAGTTGTCAAATCAGGCTTCTGTTGAGCACTGACGTTCAATGAAAACATACTTTGTGCAAAACGGTATGAGGTAAAATTTGAATTTAACTTAGTGTTTACTTGCACTCGTGGTCTCACAAACTTGCATAGAATCTGATTTCTTTTAGCTTTGTGTTGTGCATGAGCAGGTGGCCAGTGCGTTTGCTGGCCCTTCGCGATGCAGACAGAACAAGACAGTTCTCTAAAAAAGACAATAAAAACTTGAAGCAGCACTGTCATATTGATATCCGTAGTGTAGTGGTTATCACATTCGCTTTACACGCGAAAGGGCCCCTGTTCGCGTGAAACATACATTTAGCAGACACTTTTGTCCAAAGCGACTTACAATAGAGGAGGTATTCAGCGATTCAACAAGACGAGGCAATGCATTGGAGAAGTGCTATTTATTCCAAGTAACTTGTTTGTGCTCAGAGAATTTAGTGCTGGAGTAGGAGTTTTATTTTCTTTAGAGAGAGGGATATTCACCAGGGTTCAGGTTTACTCGGAAGAGATGGGTTTTAGCTGTCGTTTGAAGGATACCAGTGTATCCGTAATCTGAGCGGGAACAGGAAGACGATTCCACCAGCCTGGAACATTGAGTGAAAACATTTTGGAAAGTGACTTATGGCCTATCTGCGATGGCACCACAAGTTGGTGCTCACACCCTGACCAGAAGCTCCAGTGATTACCACCATCGCTTTACAAGCTGTTGAAAACTAGGTGGAAACATGCAGATTTGCATTTATGGACATTCTGAATTGGCTTTCTGCTGTCTGGATGGTTCACGCAACAACGTCCTTGCTCCGAGCTAGGCAAATGGTGTGTATGCTAAAACCTGCAGGGAGCTTGTCACACTGAGTAGGCTTTGTCCGCTTGATTGACAAAATCGTGCACATTGTGTTATCCTTGCAGGCCAAACTTCCCTGCTAAAAACACTTGTGGGGTTTCTGTAGTGTAGTGGTCATCACATTCGCCTAACACGCGAAAGGTCCTCGGTTCGAAACCGAGCAGAAACAGCGCTGTCCTTTTGGCAAGAAAATATTAGCAATAAGAGTCACCTCATGACTGATTGTCAACAGGCACCCAAGCAAAAAGGGTATCTGCTTCGTGTGTTTCAGTCGGTTTCCGTAGTGTAGTGGTTATCACGTTCGCCTTACACGCGAAAGGTCCCCAGTTCGAAACTGGGCGGAAACATCACCTAGGCTTTTATGACAGTTGTCAAATCAGGCTTCTGTTGAGCACTGACGTTCAATGAAAACATACTTTGTGCAAAACGGTATGAGGTAAAATTTGAATTTAACTTAGTGTTTACTTGCACTCGTGGTCTCACAAACTTGCATAGAATCTGATTTCTTTTAGCTTTGTGTTGTGCATGAGCAGGTGGCCAGTGCGTTTGCTGGCCCTTCGCGATGCAGACAGAACAAGACAGTTCTCTAAAAAAGACAATAAAAACTTGAAGCAGCACTGTCATATTGATATCCGTAGTGTAGTGGTTATCACATTCGCTTTACACGCGAAAGGGCCCCTGTTCGCGTGAAACATACATTTAGCAGACACTTTTGTCCAAAGCGACTTACAATAGAGGAGGTATTCAGCGATTCAACAAGACGAGGCAATGCATTGGAGAAGTGCTATTTATTCCAAGTAACTTGTTTGTGCTCAGAGAATTTAGTGCTGGAGTAGGAGTTTTATTTTCTTTAGAGAGAGGGATATTCACCAGGGTTCAGGTTTACTCGGAAGAGATGGGTTTTAGCTGTCGTTTGAAGGATACCAGTGTATCCGTAATCTGAGCGGGAACAGGAAGACGATTCCACCAGCCTGGAACATTGAGTGAAAACATTTTGGAAAGTGACTTATGGCCTATCTGCGATGGCACCACAAGTTGGTGCTCACACCCTGACCAGAAGCTCCAGTGATTACCACCATCGCTTTACAAGCTGTTGAAAACTAGGTGGAAACATGCAGATTTGCATTTATGGACATTCTGAATTGGCTTTCTGCTGTCTGGATGGTTCACGCAACAACGTCCTTGCTCCGAGCTAGGCAAATGGTGTGTATGCTAAAACCTGCAGGGAGCTTGTCACACTGAGTAGGCTTTGTCCGCTTGATTGACAAAATCGTGCACATTGTGTTATCCTTGCAGGCCAAACTTCCCTGCTAAAAACACTTGTGGGGTTTCTGTAGTGTAGTGGTCATCACGTTCGCCTAACACGCGAAAGGTCCTCGGTTCGAAACCGAGCAGAAACAGCGCTGTCCTTTTGGCAAGAAAATATTAGCAATAAGAGTCACCTCATGACTGATTGTCAACAGGCACCCAAGCAAAAAGGGTATCTGCTTCGTGTGTTTCAGTCGGTTTCCGTAGTGTAGTGGTTATCACGTTCGCCTCACACGCGAAAGGTCCCCAGTTCGAAACTGGGCGGAAACATCACCTGGCTTTTATGACAGTTGTCAAATCAGGCTTCTGTTGAGCACTGACGTTCAATGAAAACATACTTTGTGCAAAACGGTATGAGGTAAAATTTGAATTTAACTTAGTGTTTACTTGCACTCGTGGTCTCACAAACTTGCATAGAATCTGATTTCTTTTAGCTTTGTGTTGTGCATGAGCAGGTGGCCAGTGCGTTTGCTGGCCCTTCGCGATGCAGACAGAACAAGACAGTTCTCTAAAAAAGACAATAAAAACTTGAAGCAGCACTGTCATATTGATATCCGTAGTGTAGTGGTTATCACATTCGCTTTACACGCGAAAGGGCCCCTGTTCGCGTGAAACATACATTTAGCAGACACTTTTGTCCAAAGCGACTTACAATAGAGGAGGTATTCAGCGATTCAACAAGACGAGGCAATGCATTGGAGAAGTGCTATTTATTCCAAGTAACTTGTTTGTGCTCAGAGAATTTAGTGCTGGACTAGGAGTTTTATTTTCTTTAGAGAGAGGGATATTCACCAGGGTTCAGGTTTACTCGGAAGAGATGGGTTTTAGCTGTCGTTTGAAGGATACCAGTGTATCCGTAATCTGAGCGGGAACAGGAAGACGATTCCACCAGCCTGGAACATTGAGTGAAAACATTTTGGAAAGTGACTTATGGCCTATCTGCGATGGCACCACAAGTTGGTGCTCACACCCTGACCAGAAGCTCCAGTGATTACCACCATCGCTTTACAAGCTGTTGAAAACTAGGTGGAAACATGCAGATTTGCATTTATGGACATTCTGAATTGGCTTTCTGCTGTCTGGATGGTTCACGCAACAACGTCCTTGCTCCGAGCTAGGCAAATGGTGTGTATGCTAAAACCTGCAGGGAGCTTGTCACACTGAGTAGGCTTTGTCCGCTTGATTGACAAAATCGTGCACATTGTGTTATCCTTGCAGGCCAAACTTCCCTGCTAAAAACACTTGTGGGGTTTCTGTAGTGTAGTGGTCATCACATTCGCCTAACACGCGAAAGGTCCTCGGTTCGAAACCGAGCAGAAACAGCGCTGTCCTTTTGGCAAGAAAATATTAGCAATAAGAGTCACCTCATGACTGATTGTCAACAGGCACCCAAGCAAAAAGGGTATCTGCTTCGTGTGTTTCAGTCGGTTTCCGTAGTGTAGTGGTTATCACGTTCGCCTTACACGCGAAAGGTCCCCAGTTCGAAACTGGGCGGAAGCATCACCTAGCTTTTATGACAGTTGTCAAATCAGGCTTCTGTTGAGCACTGACGTTCAATGAAAACATACTTTGTGCAAAACGGTATGAGGTAAAATTTGAATTTAACTTAGTGTTTACTTGCACTCGTGGTCTCACAAACTTGCATAGAATCTGATTTCTTTTAGCTTTGTGTTGTGCATGAGCAGGTGGCCAGTGCGTTTGCTGGCCCTTCGCGATGCAGACAGAACAAGACAGTTCTCTAAAAAAGACAATAAAAACTTGAAGCAGCACTGTCATATTGATATCCGTAGTGTAGTGGTTATCACATTCGCTTTACACGCGAAAGGGCCCCTGTTCGCGTGAAACATACATTTAGCAGACACTTTTGTCCAAAGCGACTTACAATAGAGGAGGTATTCAGCGATTCAACAAGACGAGGCAATGCATTGGAGAAGTGCTATTTATTCCAAGTAACTTGTTTGTGCTCAGAGAATTTAGTGCTGGAGTAGGAGTTTTATTTTCTTTAGAGAGAGGGATATTCACCAGGGTTCAGGTTTACTCGGAAGAGATGGGTTTTAGCTGTCGTTTGAAGGATACCAGTGTATCCGTAATCTGAGCGGGAACAGGAAGACGATTCCACCAGCCTGGAACATTGAGTGAAAACATTTTGGAAAGTGACTTATGGCCTATCTGCGATGGCACCACAAGTTGGTGCTCACACCCTGACCAGAAGCTCCAGTGATTACCACCATCGCTTTACAAGCTGTTGAAAACTAGGTGGAAACATGCAGATTTGCATTTATGGACATTCTGAATTGGCTTTCTGCTGTCTGGATGGTTCACGCAACAACGTCCTTGCTCCGAGCTAGGCAAATGGTGTGTATGCTAAACCTGCAGGGAGCTTGTCACACTGAGTAGGCTTTGTCCGCTTGATTGACAAAATCGTGCACATTGTGTTATCCTTGCAGGCCAAACTTCCCTGCTAAAAACACTTGTGGGGTTTCTGTAGTGTAGTGGTCATCACGTTCGCCTAACACGCGAAAGGTCCTCGGTTCGAAACCGAGCAAAAACAGCGCTGTCCTTTTGGCAAGAAAATATTAGCAATAAGAGTCACCTCATGACTGATTGTCAACAGGCACCCAAGCAAAAAGGGTATCTGCTTCGTGTGTTTCAGTCGGTTTCCGTAGTGTAGTGGTTATCACGTTCGCCTCACACGCGAAAGGTCCCCAGTTCGAAACTGGGCGGAAACATCACCTGGCTTTTATGACAGTTGTCAAATCAGGCTTCTGTTGAGCACTGACATTCAATGAAAACATACTTTGTGCAAAACGGTATGAGGTAAAATTTGAATTTAACTTAGTGTTTACTTGCATTCGTGGTCTCACAAACTTGCATAGAATCTGATTTCTTTTAGCTTTGTGTTGTGCATGAGCAGGTGGCCAGTGCGTTTGCTGGCCCTTCGCGATGCAGACAGAACAAGACAGTTCTCTAAAAAAGACAATAAAAACTTGAAGCAGCACTGTCATATTGATATCCGTAGTGTAGTGGTTATCACATTCGCTTTACACGCGAAAGGGCCCCTGTTCGCGTGAAACATACATTTAGCAGACACTTTTGTCCAAAGCGACTTACAATAGAGGAGGTATTCAGCGATTCAACAAGACGAGGCAATGCATTGGAGAAGTGCTATTTATTCCAAGTAACTTGTTTGTGCTCAGAGAATTTAGTGCTGGACTAGGAGTTTTATTTTCTTTAGAGAGAGGGATATTCACCAGGGTTCAGGTTTACTCGGAAGAGATGGGTTTTAGCTGTCGTTTGAAGGATACCAGTGTATCCGTAATCTGAGCGGGAACAGAAAGACGATTCCACCAGCCTGGAACATTGAGTGAAAACATTTTGGAAAGTGACTTATGGCCTATCTGCGATGGCACCACAAGTTGGTGCTCACACCCTGACCAGAAGCTCCAGTGATTACCACCATCGCTTTACAAGCTGTTGAAAACTAGGTGGAAACATGCAGATTTGCATTTATGGACATTCTGAATTGGCTTTCTGCTGTCTGGATGGTTCACGCAACAACGTCCTTGCTCCGAGCTAGGCAAATGGTGTGTATGCTAAAACCTGCAGGGAGCTTGTCACACTGAGTATGCTTTGTCCGCTTGATTGACAAAATCGTGCACATTGTGTTATCCTTGCAGGCCAAACTTCCCTGCTAAAAACACTTGTGGGGTTTCTGTAGTGTAGTGGTCATCACGTTCGCCTAACACGCGAAAGGTCCTCGGTTCGAAACCGAGCAGAAACAGCGCTGTCCTTTTGGCAAGAAAATATTAGCAATAAGAGTCACCTCATGACTGATTGTCAACAGGCACCCAAGCAAAAAGGGTATCTGCTTCGTGTGTTTCAGTCGGTTTCCGTAGTGTAGTGGTTATCACGTTCGCCTCACACGCGAAAGGTCCCCAGTTCGAAACTGGGCGGAAACATCACCTGGCTTTTATGACAGTTGTCAAATCAGGCTTCTGTTGAGCACTGACATTCAATGAAAACATACTTTGTGCAAAACGGTATGAGGTAAAATTTGAATTTAACTTAGTGTTTACTTGCACTCGTGGTCTCACAAACTTGCATAGAATCTGATTTCTTTTAGCTTTGTGTTGTGCATGAGCAGGTGGCCAGTGCGTTTGCTGGCCCTTCGCGATGCAGACAGAACAAGACAGTTCTCTAAAAAAGACAATAAAAACTTGAAGCAGCACTGTCATATTGATATCCGTAGTGTAGTGGTTATCACATTCGCTTTACACGCGAAAGGGCCCCTGTTCGCGTGAAACATACATTTAGCAGACACTTTTGTCCAAAGCGACTTACAATAGAGGAGGTATTCAGCGATTCAACAAGACGAGGCATTGCATTGGAGAAGTGCTATTTATTCCAAGTAACTTGTTTGTGCTCAGAGAATTTAGTGCTGGAGTAGGAGTTTTATTTTCTTTAGAGAGAGGGATATTCACCAGGGTTCAGGTTTACTCGGAAGAGATGGGTTTTAGCTGTCGTTTGAAGGATACCAGTGTATCCGTAATCTGAGCGGGAACAGAAAGACGATTCCACCAGCCTGGAACATTGAGTGAAAACATTTTGGAAAGTGACTTATGGCCTATCTGCGATGGCACCACAAGTTGGTGCTCACACCCTGACCAGAAGCTCCAGTGATTACCACCATCGCTTTACAAGCTGTTGAAAACTAGGTGGAAACATGCAGATTTGCATTTATGGACATTCTGAATTGGCTTTCTGCTGTCTGGATGGTTCACGCAACAACGTCCTTGCTCCGAGCTAGGCAAATGGTGTGTATGCTA
Source organism: Danio aesculapii (assembly GCF_903798145.1). NCBI lineage: Eukaryota > Metazoa > Chordata > Actinopteri > Cypriniformes > Danionidae > Danio > Danio aesculapii. Next base: position 25,684,386 of record NC_079457.1, read on the forward strand.
AAACCTGCAGGGAGCTTGTCACACTGAGTAGGCTTTGTCCGCTTGATTGACAAAATCGTGCACATTGTGTTATCCTTGCAGGCCAAACTTCCCTGCTAAAAACACTTGTGGGGTTTCTGTAGTGTAGTGGTCATCACGTTCGCCTAACACGCGAAAGGTCCTCGGTTCGAAACCGAGCAGAAACAGCGCTGTCCTTTTGGCAAGAAAATATTAGCAATAAGAGTCACCTCATGACTGATTGTCAACAGGCACCCAAGCAAAAAGGGTATCTGCTTCGTGTGTTTCAGTCGGTTTCCGTAGTGTAGTGGTTATCACGTTCGCTTTACACGCGAAAGGTCCCCAGTTCGAAACTGGGCGGAAGCATCACCTAGCTTTTATGACAGTTGTCAAATCAGGCTTCTGTTGAGCACTGACATTCAATGAAAACATACTTTGTGCAAAACGGTATGAGGTAAAATTTGAATTTAACTTAGTGTTTACTTGCACTCGTGGTCTCACAAACTTGCATAGAATCTGATTTCTTTTAGCTTTGTGTTGTGCATGAGCAGGTGGCCAGTGCGTTTGCTGGCCCTTCGCGATGCAGACAGAACAAGACAGTTCTCTAAAAAAGACAATAAAAACTTGAAGCAGCACTGTCATATTGATATCCGTAGTGTAGTGGTTATCACATTCGCTTTACACGCGAAAGGGCCCCTGTTCGCGTGAAACATACATTTAGCAGACACTTTTGTCCAAAGCGACTTACAATAGAGGAGGTATTCAGCGATTCAACAAGACGAGGCAATGCATTGGAGAAGTGCTATTTATTCCAAGTAACTTGTTTGTGCTCAGAGAATTTAGTGCTGGAGTAGGAGTTTTATTTTCTTTAGAGAGAGGGATATTCACCAGGGTTCAGGTTTACTCGGAAGAGATGGGTTTTAGCTGTCGTTTGAAGGATACCAGTGTATCCGTAATCTGAGCGGGAACAGGAAGACGATTCCACCAGCCTGGAACATTGAGTGAAAACATTTTGGAAAGTGACTTATGGCCTATCTGCGATGGCACCACAAGTTGGTGCTCACACCCTGACCAGAAGCTCCAGTGATTACCACCATCGCTTTACAAGCTGTTGAAAACTAGGTGGAAACATGCAGATTTGCATTTATGGACATTCTGAATTGGCTTTCTGCTGTCTGGATGGTTCACGCAACAACGTCCTTGCTCCGAGCTAGGCAAATGGTGTGTATGCTAAAACCTGCAGGGAGCTTGTCACACTGAGTAGGCTTGTCCGCTTGATTGACAAAATCGTGCACATTGTGTTATCCTTGCAGGCCAAACTTCCCTGCTAAAAACACTTGTGGGGTTTCTGTAGTGTAGTGGTCATCACGTTCGCCTAACACGCGAAAGGTCCTCGGTTCGAAACCGAGCAGAAACAGCGCTGTCCTTTTGGCAAGAAAATATTAGCAATAAGAGTCACCTCATGACTGATTGTCAACAGGCACCCAACCAAAAAGGGTATCTGCTTCGTGTGTTTCAGTCGGTTTCCGTAGTGTAGTGGTTATCACGTTCGCCTCACACGCGAAAGGTCCCCAGTTCGAAACTGGGCGGAAACATCACCTGGCTTTTATGACAGTTGTCAAATCAGGCTTCTGTTGAGCACTGACATTCAATGAAAACATACTTTGTGCAAAACGGTATGAGGTAAAATTTGAATTTAACTTAGTGTTTACTTGCACTCGTGGTCTCACAAACTTGCATAGAATCTGATTTCTTTTAGCTTTGTGTTGTGCATGAGCAGGTGGCCAGTGCGTTTGCTGGCCCTTCGCGATGCAGACAGAACAAGACAGTTCTCTAAAAAAGACAATAAAAACTTGAAGCAGCACTGTCATATTGATATCCGTAGTGTAGTGGTTATCACATTCGCTTTACACGCGAAAGGGCCCCTGTTCGCGTGAAACATACATTTAGCAGACACTTTTGTCCAAAGCGACTTACAATAGAGGAGGTATTCAGCGATTCAACAAGACGAGGCAATGCATTGGAGAAGTGCTATTTATTCCAAGTAACTTGTTTGTGCTCAGAGAATTTAGTGCTGGACTAGGAGTTTTATTTTCTTTAGAGAGAGGGATATTCACCAGGGTTCAGGTTTACTCGGAAGAGATGGGTTTTAGCTGTCGTTTGAAGGATACCAGTGTATCCGTAATCTGAGCGGGAACAGGAAGACGATTCCACCAGCCTGGAACATTGAGTGAAAACATTTTGGAAAGTGACTTATGGCCTATCTGCGATGGCACCACAAGTTGGTGCTCACACCCTGACCAGAAGGCTCCAGTGATTACCACCATCGCTTTACAAGCTGTTGAAAACTAGGTGGAAACATGCAGATTTGCATTTATGGACATTCTGAATTGGCTTTCTGCTGTCTGGATGGTTCACGCAACAACGTCCTTGCTCCGAGCTAGGCAAATGGTGTGTATGCTAAAACCTGCAGGGAGCTTGTCACACTGAGTAGGCTTTGTCCGCTTGATTGACAAAATCGTGCACATTGTGTTATCCTTGCAGGCCAAACTTCCCTGCTAAAAACACTTGTGGGGTTTCTGTAGTGTAGTGGTCATCACATTCGCCTAACACGCGAAAGGTCCTCGGTTCGAAACCGAGCAGAAACAGCGCTGTCCTTTTGGCAAGAAAATATTAGCAATAAGAGTCACCTCATGACTGATTGTCAACAGGCACCCAAGCAAAAAGGGTATCTGCTTCGTGTGTTTCAGTCGGTTTCCGTAGTGTAGTGGTTATCACGTTCGCCTCACACGCGAAAGGTCCCCAGTTCGAAACTGGGCGGAAACATCACCTGGCTTTTATGACAGTTGTCAAATCAGGCTTCTGTTGAGCACTGACGTTCAATGAAAACATACTTTGTGCAAAACGGTATGAGGTAAAATTTGAATTTAACTTAGTGTTTACTTGCATTCGTGGTCTCACAAACTTGCATAGAATCTGATTTCTTTTAGCTTTGTGTTGTGCATGAGCAGGTGGCCAGTGCGTTTGCTGGCCCTTCGCGATGCAGACAGAACAAGACAGTTCTCTAAAAAAGACAATAAAAACTTGAAGCAGCACTGTCATATTGATATCCGTAGTGTAGTGGTTATCACATTCGCTTTACACGCGAAAGGGCCCCTGTTCGCGTGAAACATACATTTAGCAGACACTTTTGTCCAAAGCGACTTACAATAGAGGAGGTATTCAGCGATTCAACAAGACGAGGCAATGCATTGGAGAAGTGCTATTTATTCCAAGTAACTTGTTTGTGCTCAGAGAATTTAGTGCTGGAGTAGGAGTTTTATTTTCTTTAGAGAGAGGGAAATTCACCAGGGTTCAGGTTTACTCGGAAGAGATGGGTTTTAGCTGTCGTTTGAAGGATACCAGTGTATCCGTAATCTGAGCGGGAACAGAAAGACGATTCCACCAGCCTGGAACATTGAGTGAAAACATTTTGGAAAGTGACTTATGGCCTATCTGCGATGGCACCACAAGTTGGTGCTCACACCCTGACCAGAGGCTCCAGTGATTACCACCATCGCTTTACAAGCTGTTGAAAACTAGGTGGAAACATGCAGATTTGCATTTATGGACATTCTGAATTGGCTTTCTGCTGTCTGGATGGTTCACGCAACAACGTCCTTGCTCCGAGCTAGGCAAATGGTGTGTATGCTAAAACCTGCAGGGAGCTTGTCACACTGAGTAGGCTTTGTCCGCTTGATTGACAAAATCGTGCACATTGTGTTATCCTTGCAGGCCAAACTTCCCTGCTAAAAACACTTGTGGGGTTTCTGTAGTGTAGTGGTCATCACATTCGCCTAACACGCGAAAGGTCCTCGGTTCGAAACCGAGCAGAAACAGCGCTGTCCTTTTGGCAAGAAAATATTAGCAATAAGAGTCACCTCATGACTGATTGTCAACAGGCACCCAAGCAAAAAGGGTATCTGCTTCGTGTGTTTCAGTCGGTTTCCGTAGTGTAGTGGTTATCACGTTCGCCTCACACGCGAAAGGTCCCCAGTTCGAAACTGGGCGGAAACATCACCTGGCTTTTATGACAGTTGTCAAATCAGGCTTCTGTTGAGCACTGACATTCAATGAAAACATACTTTGTGCAAAACGGTATGAGGTAAAATTTGAATTTAACTTAGTGTTTACTTGCACTCGTGGTCTCACAAACTTGCATAGAATCTGATTTCTTTTAGCTTTGTGTTGTGCATGAGCAGGTGGCCAGTGCGTTTGCTGGCCCTTCGCGATGCAGACAGAACAAGACAGTTCTCTAAAAAAGACAATAAAAACTTGAAGCAGCACTGTCATATTGATATCCGTAGTGTAGTGGTTATCACATTCGCTTTACACGCGAAAGGGCCCCTGTTCGCGTGAAACATACATTTAGCAGACACTTTTGTCCAAAGCGACTTACAATAGAGGAGGTATTCAGCGATTCAACAAGACGAGGCAATGCATTGGAGAAGTGCTATTTATTCCAAGTAACTTGTTTGTGCTCAGAGAATTTAGTGCTGGAGTAGGAGTTTTATTTTCTTTAGAGAGAGGGATATTCACCAGGGTTCAGGTTTACTCGGAAGAGATGGGTTTTAGCTGTCGTTTGAAGGATACCAGTGTATCCGTAATCTGAGCGGGAACAGGAAGACGATTCCACCAGCCTGGAACATTGAGTGAAAACATTTTGGAAAGTGACTTATGGCCTATCTGCGATGGCACCACAAGTTGGTGCTCACACCCTGACCAGAAGCTCCAGTGATTACCACCATCGCTTTACAAGCTGTTGAAAACTAGGTGGAAACATGCAGATTTGCATTTATGGACATTCTGAATTGGCTTTCTGCTGTCTGGATGGTTCACGCAACAACGTCCTTGCTCCGAGCTAGGCAAATGGTGTGTATGCTAAAACCTGCAGGGAGCTTGTCACACTGAGTAGGCTTTGTCCGCTTGATTGACAAAATCGTGCACATTGTGTTATCCTTGCAGGCCAAGCTTCCCTGCTAAAAACACTTGTGGGGTTTCTGTAGTGTAGTGGTCATCACGTTCGCCTAACACGCGAAAGGTCCTCGGTTCGAAACCGAGCAGAAACAGCGCTGTCCTTTTGGCAAGAAAATATTAGCAATAAGAGTCACCTCATGACTGATTGTCAACAGGCACCCAAGCAAAAAGGGTATCTGCTTCGTGTGTTTCAGTCGGTTTCCGTAGTGTAGTGGTTATCACGTTCGCCTCACACGCGAAAGGTCCCCAGTTCGAAACTGGGCGGAAACATCACCTGGCTTTTATGACAGTTGTCAAATCAGGCTTCTGTTGAGCACTGACATTCAATGAAAACATACTTTGTGCAAAACGGTATGAGGTAAAATTTGAATTTAACTTAGTGTTTACTTGCACTCGTGGTCTCACAAACTTGCATAGAATCTGATTTCTTTTAGCTTTGTGTTGTGCATGAGCAGGTGGCCAGTGCGTTTGCTGGCCCTTCGCGATGCAGACAGAACAAGACAGTTCTCTAAAAAAGACAATAAAAACTTGAAGCAGCACTGTCATATTGATATCCGTAGTGTAGTGGTTATCACATTCGCTTTACACGCGAAAGGGCCCCTGTTCGCGTGAAACATACATTTAGCAGACACTTTTGTCCAAAGCGACTTACAATAGAGGAGGTATTCAGCGATTCAACAAGACGAGGCAATGCATTGGAGAAGTGCTATTTATTCCAAGTAACTTGTTTGTGCTCAGAGAATTTAGTGCTGGAGTAGGAGTTTTATTTTCTTTAGAGAGAGGGATATTCACCAGGGTTCAGGTTTACTCGGAAGAGATGGGTTTTAGCTGTCGTTTGAAGGATACCAGTGTATCCGTAATCTAAGCGGGAACAGAAAGACGATTCCACCAGCCTGGAACATTGAGTGAAAACATTTTGGAAAGTGACTTATGGCCTATCTGCGATGGCACCACAAGTTGGTGCTCACACCCTGACCAGAAGCTCCAGTGATTACCACCATCGCTTTACAAGCTGTTGAAAACTAGGTGGAAACATGCAGATTTGCATTTATGGACATTCTGAATTGGCTTTCTGCTGTCTGGATGGTTCACGCAACAACGTCCTTGCTCCGAGCTAGGCAAATGGTGTGTATGCTAAAACCTGCAGGGAGCTTGTCACACTGAGTAGGCTTTGTCCGCTTGATTGACAAAATCGTGCACATTGTGTTATCCTTGCAGGCCAAACTTCCCTGCTAAAAACGCTTGTGGGGTTTCTGTAGTGTAGTGTTCTTCACGTTCGCCTAACACGCGAAAGGTCCTCGGTTCGAAACCGAGCAGAAACAGCGCTGTCCTTTTGGCAAGAAAATATTAGCAATAAGAGTCACCTCATGACTGATTGTCAACAGGCACCCAAGCAAAAAGGGTATCTGCTTCGTGTGTTTCAGTCGGTTTCCGTAGTGTAGTGGTTATCACGTTCGCCTCACACGCGAAAGGTCCCCAGTTCGAAACTGGGCGGAAACATCACCTGGCTTTTATGACAGTTGTCAAATCAGGCTTCTGTTGAGCACTGACATTCAATGAAAACATACTTTGTGCAAAACGGTATGAGGTAAAATTTGAATTTAACTTAGTGTTTACTTGCACTCGTGGTCTCACAAACTTGCATAGAATCTGATTTCTTTTAGCTTTGTGTTGTGCATGAGCAGGTGGCCAGTGCGTTTGCTGGCCCTTCGCGATGCAGACAGAACAAGACAGTTCTCTAAAAAAGACAATAAAAACTTGAAGCAGCACTGTCATATTGATATCCGTAGTGTAGTGGTTATCACATTCGCTTTACACGCGAAAGGGCCCCTGTTCGCGTGAAACATACATTTAGCAGACACTTTTGTCCAAAGCGACTTACAATAGAGGAGGTATTCAGCGATTCAACAAGACGAGGCAATGCATTGGAGAAGTGCTATTTATTCCAAGTAACTTGTTTGTGCTCAGAGAATTTAGTGCTGGAGTAGGAGTTTTATTTTCTTTAGAGAGAGGGATATTCACCAGGGTTCAGGTTTACTCGGAAGAGATGGGTTTTAGCTGTCGTTTGAAGGATACCAGTGTATCCGTAATCTGAGCGGGAACAGAAAGACGATTCCACCAGCCTGGAACATTGAGTGAAAACATTTTGGAAAGTGACTTATGGCCTATCTGCGATGGCACCACAAGTTGGTGCTCACACCCTGACCAGAAGCTCCAGTGATTACCACCATCGCTTTACAAGCTGTTGAAAACTAGGTGGAAACATGCAGATTTGCATTTATGGACATTCTGAATTGGCTTTCTGCTGTCTGGATGGTTCACGCAACAACGTCCTTGCTCCGAGCTAGGCAAATGGTGTGTATGCTAAAACCTGCAGGGAGCTTGTCACACTGAGTAGGCTTTGTCCGCTTGATTGACAAAATCGTGCACATTGTGTTATCCTTGCAGGCCAAACTTCCCTGCTAAAAACACTTGTGGGGTTTCTGTAGTGTAGTGGTCATCACGTTCGCCTAACACGCGAAAGGTCCTCGGTTCGAAACCGAGCAGAAACAGCGCTGTCCTTTTGGCAAGAAAATATTAGCAATAAGAGTCACCTCATGACTGATTGTCAACAGGCACCCAAGCAAAAAGGGTATCTGCTTCGTGTGTTTCAGTCGGTTTCCGTAGTGTAGTGGTTATCACGTTCGCCTCACACGCGAAAGGTCCCCAGTTCGAAACTGGGCGGAAACATCACCTGGCTTTTATGACAGTTGTCAAATCAGGCTTCTGTTGAGCACTGACGTTCAATGAAAACATACTTTGTGCAAAACGGTATGAGGTAAAATTTGAATTTAACTTAGTGTTTACTTGCATTCGTGGTCTCACAAACTTGCATAGAATCTGACTTCTTTTAGCTTTGTGTTGTGCATGAGCAGGTGGCCAGTGCGTTTGCTGGCCCTTCGCGATGCAGACAGAACAAGACAGTTCTCTAAAAAAGACAATAAAAACTTGAAGCAGCACTGTCATATTGATATCCGTAGTGTAGTGGTTATCACATTCGCTTTACACGCGAAAGGGCCCCTGTTCGCGTGAAACATACATTTAGCAGACACTTTTGTCCAAAGCGACTTACAATAGAGGAGGTATTCAGCGATTCAACAAGACGAGGCAATGCATTGGAGAAGTGCTATTTATTCCAAGTAACTTGTTTGTGCTCAGAGAATTTAGTGCTGGAGTAGGAGTTTTATTTTCTTTAGAGAGAGGGATATTCACCAGGGTTCAGGTTTACTCGGAAGAGATGGGTTTTAGCTGTCGTTTGAAGGATACCAGTGTATCCGTAATCTGAGCGGGAACAGGAAGACGATTCCACCAGCCTGGAACATTGAGTGAAAACATTTTGGAAAGTGACTTATGGCCTATCTGCGATGGCACCACAAGTTGGTGCTCACACCCTGACCAGAAGTTCCAGTGATTACCACCATCGCTTTACAAGCTGTTGAAAACTAGGTGGAAACATGCAGATTTGCATTTATGGACATTCTGAATTGGCTTTCTGCTGTCTGGATGGTTCACGCAACAACGTCCTTGCTCCGAGCTAGGCAAATGGTGTGTATGCTAAAACCTGCAGGGAGCTTGTCACACTGAGTAGGCTTTGTCCGCTTGATTGACAAAATCGTGCACATTGTGTTATCCTTGCAGGCCAAACTTCCCTGCTAAAAACACTTGTGGGGTTTCTGTAGTGTAGTGGTCATCACGTTCGCCTAACACGCGAAAGGTCCTCGGTTCGAAACCGAGCAGAAACAGTGCTGTCCTTTTGGCAAGAAAATATTAGCAATAAGAGTCACCTCATGACTGATTGTCAACAGGCACCCAACCAAAAAGGGTATCTGCTTCGTGTGTTTCAGTCGGTTTCCGTAGTGTAGTGGTTATCACGTTCGCCTCACACGCGAAAGGTCCCCAGTTCGAAACTGGGCGGAAACATCATCTGGCTTTTATGACAGTTGTCAAATCAGGCTTCTGTTGAGCACTGACATTCAATGAAAACATACTTTGTGCAAAACGGTATGAGGTAAAATTTGAATTTAACTTAGTGTTTACTTGCACTCGTGGTCTCACAAACTTGCATAGAATCTGATTTCTTTTAGCTTTGTGTTGTGCATGAGCAGGTGGCCAGTGCGTTTGCTGGCCCTTCGCGATGCAGACAGAACAAGACAGTTCTCTAAAAAAGACAATAAAAACTTGAAGCAGCACTGTCATATTGATATCCGTAGTGTAGTGGTTATCACATTCGCTTTACACGCGAAAGGGCCCCTGTTCGCGTGAAACATACATTTAGCAGACACTTTTGTCCAAAGCGACTTACAATAGAGGAGGTATTCAGCGATTCAACAAGACGAGGCAATGCATTGGAGAAGTGCTATTTATTCCAAGTAACTTGTTTGTGCTCAGAGAATTTAGTGCTGGAGTAGGAGTTTTATTTTCTTTAGAGAGAGGGATATTCACCAGGGTTCAGGTTTACTCGGAAGAGATGGGTTTTAGCTGTCGTTTGAAGGATACCAGTGTATCCGTAATCTGAGCGGGAACAGAAAGACGATTCCACCAGCCTGGAACATTGAGTGAAAACATTTTGGAAAGTGACTTATGGCCTATCTGCGATGGCACCACAAGTTGGTGCTCACACCCTGACCAGAAGCTCCAGTGATTACCACCATCGCTTTACAAGCTGTTGAAAACTAGGTGGAAACATGCAGATTTGCATTTATGGACATTCTGAATTGGCTTTCTGCTGTCTGGATGGTTCACGCAACAACGTCCTTGCTCCGAGCTAGGCAAATGGTGTGTATGCTAAAACCTGCAGGGAGCTTGTCACACTGAGTAGGCTTTGTCCGCTTGATTGACAAAATCGTGCACATTGTGTTATCCTTGCAGGCCAAGCTTCCCTGTAAAAACACTTGTGGGGTTTCTGTAGTGTAGTGGTCATCACGTTCGCCTAACACGCGAAAGGTCCTCGGTTCGAAACCGAGCAGAAACAGTGCTGTCCTTTTGGCAAGAAAATATTAGCAATAAGAGTCACCTCAAGACTGATTGTCAACAGGCACCCAACCAAAAAGGGTATCTGCTTCGTGTGTTTCAGTCGGTTTCCGTAGTGTAGTGGTTATCACGTTCGCCTCACACGCGAAAGGTCCCCAGTTCGAAACTGGGCGGAAACATCACCTGGCTTTTATGACAGTTGTCAAATCAGGCTTCTGTTGAGCACTGACATTCAATGAAAACATACTTTGTGCAAAACGGTATGAGGTAAAATTTGAATTTAACTTAGTGTTTACTTGCACTCGTGGTCTCACAAAGTTGCATAGAATCTGATTTCTTTTAGCTTTGTGTTGTGCATGAGCAGGTGGCCAGTGCGTTTGCTGGCCCTTCGCGATGCAGACAGAACAAGACAGTTCTCTAAAAAAGACAATAAAAACTTGAAGCAGCACTGTCATATTGATATCCGTAGTGTAGTGGTTATCACATTCGCTTTACACGCGAAAGGGCCCCTGTTCGCGTGAAACATACATTTAGCAGACACTTTTGTCCAAAGCGACTTACAATAGAGGAGGTATTCAGCGATTCAACAAGACGAGGCAATGCATTGGAGAAGTGCTATTTATTCCAAGTAACTTGTTTGTGCTCAGAGAATTTAGTGCTGGAGTAGGAGTTTTATTTTCTTTAGAGAGAGGGATATTCACCAGGGTTCAGGTTTACTCGGAAGAGATGGGTTTTAGCTGTCGTTTGAAGGATACCAGTGTATCCGTAATCTGAGCGGGAACAGAAAGACGATTCCACCAGCCTGGAACATTGAGTGAAAACATTTTGGAAAGTGACTTATGGCCTATCTGCGATGGCACCACAAGTTGGTGCTCACACCCTGACCAGAGGCTCCAGTGATTACCACCATCGCTTTACAAGCTGTTGAAAACTAGGTGGAAACATGCAGATTTGCATTTATGGACATTCTGAATTGGCTTTCTGCTGTCTGGATGGTTCACGCAACAACGTCCTTGCTCCGAGCTAGGCAAATGGTGTGTATGCTAAAACCTGCAGGGAGCTTGTCACACTGAGTAGGCTTTGTCCGCTTGATTGACAAAATCGTGCACATTGTGTTATCCTTGCAGGCCAAGCTTCCCTGTAAAAACACTTGTGGGGTTTCTGTAGTGTAGTGGTCATCACGTTCGCCTAACACGCGAAAGGTCCTCGGTTCGAAACCGAGCAGAAACAGTGCTGTCCTTTTGGCAAGAAAATATTAGCAATAAGAGTCACCTCATGACTGATTGTCAACAGGCACCCAAGCAAAAAGGGTATCTGCTTCGTGTGTTTCAGTCGGTTTCCGTAGTGTAGTGGTTATCACGTTCGCCTTACACGCGAAAGGTCCCCAGTTCGAAACTGGGCGGAAACATCATCTGGCTTTTATGACAGTTGTCAAATCAGGCTTCTGTTGAGCACTGACGTTCAATGAAAACATACTTTGTGCAAAACGGTATGAGGTAAAATTTGAATTTAACTTAGTGTTTACTTGCACTCGTGGTCTCACAAACTTGCATAGAATCTGATTTCTTTTAGCTTTGTGTTGTGCATGAGCAGGTGGCCAGTGCGTTTGCTGGCCCTTCGCGATGCAGACAGAACAAGACAGTTCTCTAAAAAAGACAATAAAAACTTGAAGCAGCACTGTCATATTGATATCCGTAGTGTAGTGGTTATCACATTCGCTTTACACGCGAAAGGGCCCCTGTTCGCGTGAAACATACATTTAGCAGACACTTTTGTCCAAAGCGACTTACAATAGAGGAGGTATTCAGCGATTCAACAAGACGAGGCAATGCATTGGAGAAGTGCTATTTATTCCAAGTAACTTGTTTGTGCTCAGAGAATTTAGTGCTGGAGTAGGAGTTTTATTTTCTTTAGAGAGAGGGATATTCACCAGGGTTCAGGTTTACTCGGAAGAGATGGGTTTTAGCTGTCGTTTGAAGGATACCAGTGTATCCGTAATCTGAGCGGGAACAGGAAGACGATTCCACCAGCCTGGAACATTGAGTGAAAACATTTTGGAAAGTGACTTATGGCCTATCTGCGATGGCACCACAAGTTGGTGCTCACACCCTGACCAGAAGCTCCAGTGATTACCACCATCGCTTTACAAGCTGTTGAAAACTAGGTGGAAACATGCAGATTTGCATTTATGGACATTCTGAATTGGCTTTCTGCTGTCTGGATGGTTCACGCAACAACGTCCTTGCTCCGAGCTAGGCAAATGGTGTGTATGCTAAACCTGCAGGGAGCTTGTCACACTGAGTAGGCTTTGTCCGCTTGATTGACAAAATCGTGCACATTGTGTTATCCTTGCAGGCCAAACTTCCCTGCTAAAAACACTTGTGGGGTTTCTGTAGTGTAGTGGTCATCACGTTCGCCTAACACGCGAAAGGTCCTCGGTTCGAAACCGAGCAGAAACAGCGCTGTCCTTTTGGCAAGAAAATATTAGCAATAAGAGTCACCTCATGACTGATTGTCAACAGGCACCCAAGCAAAAAGGGTATCTGCTTCGTGTGTTTCAGTCGGTTTCCGTAGTGTAGTGGTTATCACGTTCGCCTCACACGCGAAAGGTCCCCAGTTCGAAACTGGGCGGAAACATCACCTGGCTTTTATGACAGTTGTCAAATCAGGCTTCTGTTGAGCACTGACGTTCAATGAAAACATACTTTGTGCAAAACGGTATGAGGTAAAATTTGAATTTAACTTAGTGTTTACTTGCACTCGTGGTCTCACAAACTTGCATAGAATCTGATTTCTTTTAGCTTTGTGTTGTGCATGAGCAGGTGGCCAGTGCGTTTGCTGGCCCTTCGCGATGCAGACAGAACAAGACAGTTCTCTAAAAAAGACAATAAAAACTTGAAGCAGCACTGTCATATTGATATCCGTAGTGTAGTGGTTATCACATTCGCTTTACACGCGAAAGGGCCCCTGTTCGCGTGAAACATACATTTAGCAGACACTTTTGTCCAAAGCGACTTACAATAGAGGAGGTATTCAGCGATTCAACAAGACGAGGCAATGCATTGGAGAAGTGCTATTTATTCCAAGTAACTTGTTTGTGCTCAGAGAATTTAGTGCTGGAGTAGGAGTTTTATTTTCTTTAGAGAGAGGGATATTCACCAGGGTTCAGGTTTACTCGGAAGAGATGGGTTTTAGCTGTCGTTTGAAGGATACCAGTGTATCCGTAATCTGAGCGGGAACAGAAAGACGATTCCACCAGCCTGGAACATTGAGTGAAAACATTTTGGAAAGTGACTTATGGCCTATCTGCGATGGCACCACAAGTTGGTGCTCACACCCTGACCAGAGGCTCCAGTGATTACCACCATCGCTTTACAAGCTGTTGAAAACTAGGTGGAAACATGCAGATTTGCATTTATGGACATTCTGAATTGGCTTTCTGCTGTCTGGATGGTTCACGCAACAACGTCCTTGCTCCGAGCTAGGCAAATGGTGTGTATGCTAAAACCTGCAGGGAGCTTGTCACACTGAGTAGGCTTTGTCCGCTTGATTGACAAAATCGTGCACATTGTGTTATCCTTGCAGGCCAAACTTCCCTGCTAAAAACACTTGTGGGGTTTCTGTAGTGTAGTGGTCATCACGTTCGCCTAACACGCGAAAGGTCCTCGGTTCGAAACCGAGCAGAAACAGCGCTGTCCTTTTGGCAAGAAAATATTAGCAATAAGAGTCACCTCATGACTGATTGTCAACAGGCACCCAAGCAAAAAGGGTATCTGCTTCGTGTGTTTCAGTCGGTTTCCGTAGTGTAGTGGTTATCACGTTCGCCTTACACGCGAAAGGTCCCCAGTTCGAAACTGGGCGGAAACATCATCTGGCTTTTATGACAGTTGTCAAATCAGGCTTCTGTTGAGCACTGACGTTCAATGAAAACATACTTTGTGCAAAACGGTATGAGGTAAAATTTGAATTTAACTTAGTGTTTACTTGCACTCGTGGTCTCACAAACTTGCATAGAATCTGATTTCTTTTAGCTTTGTGTTGTGCATGAGCAGGTGGCCAGTGCGTTTGCTGGCCCTTCGCGATGCAGACAGAACAAGACAGTTCTCTAAAAAAGACAATAAAAACTTGAAGCAGCACTGTCATATTGATATCCGTAGTGTAGTGGTTATCACATTCGCTTTACACGCGAAAGGGCCCCTGTTCGCGTGAAACATACATTTAGCAGACACTTTTGTCCAAAGCGACTTACAATAGAGGAGGTATTCAGCGATTCAACAAGACGAGGCAATGCATTGGAGAAGTGCTATTTATTCCAAGTAACTTGTTTGTGCTCAGAGAATTTAGTGCTGGAGTAGGAGTTTTATTTTCTTTAGAGAGAGGGATATTCACCAGGGTTCAGGTTTACTCGGAAGAGATGGGTTTTAGCTGTCGTTTGAAGGATACCAGTGTATCCGTAATCTGAGCGGGAACAGAAAGACGATTCCACCAGCCTGGAACATTGAGTGAAAACATTTTGGAAAGTGACTTATGGCCTATCTGCGATGGCACCACAAGTTGGTGCTCACACCCTGACCAGAGGCTCCAGTGATTACCACCATCGCTTTACAAGCTGTTGAAAACTAGGTGGAAACATGCAGATTTGCATTTATGGACATTCTGAATTGGCTTTCTGCTGTCTGGATGGTTCACGCAACAACGTCCTTGCTCCGAGCTAGGCAAATGGTGTGTATGCTAAAACCTGCAGGGAGCTTGTCACACTGAGTAGGCTTTGTCCGCTTGATTGACAAAATCGTGCACATTGTGTTATCCTTGCAGGCCAAACTTCCCTGCTAAAAACACTTGTGGGGTTTCTGTAGTGTAGTGGTCATCACGTTCGCCTAACACGCGAAAGGTCCTCGGTTCGAAACCGAGCAGAAACAGCGCTGTCCTTTTGGCAAGAAAATATTAGCAATAAGAGTCACCTCATGACTGATTGTCAACAGGCACCCAAGCAAAAAGGGTATCTGCTTCGTGTGTTTCAGTCGGTTTCCGTAGTGTAGTGGTTATCACGTTCGCCTCACACGCGAAAGGTCCCCAGTTCGAAACTGGGCGGAAACATCACCTGGCTTTTATGACAGTTGTCAAATCAGGCTTCTGTTGAGCACTGACGTTCAATGAAAACATACTTTGTGCAAAACGGTATGAGGTAAAATTTGAATTTAACTTAGTGTTTACTTGCACTCGTGGTCTCACAAACTTGCATAGAATCTGATTTCTTTTAGCTTTGTGTTGTGCATGAGCAGGTGGCCAGTGCGTTTGCTGGCCCTTCGCGATGCAGACAGAACAAGACAGTTCTCTAAAAAAGACAATAAAAACTTGAAGCAGCACTGTCATATTGATATCCGTAGTGTAGTGGTTATCACATTCGCTTTACACGCGAAAGGGCCCCTGTTCGCGTGAAACATACATTTAGCAGACACTTTTGTCCAAAGCGACTTACAATAGAGGAGGTATTCAGCGATTCAACAAGACGAGGCAATGCATTGGAGAAGTGCTATTTATTCCAAGTAACTTGTTTGTGCTCAGAGAATTTAGTGCTGGACTAGGAGTTTTATTTTCTTTAGAGAGAGGGAAATTCACCAGGGTTCAGGTTTACTCGGAAGAGATGGGTTTTAGCTGTCGTTTGAAGGATACCAGTGTATCCGTAATCTGAGCGGGAACAGAAAGACGATTCCACCAGCCTGGAACATTGAGTGAAAACATTTTGGAAAGTGACTTATGGCCTATCTGCGATGGCACCACAAGTTGGTGCTCACACCCTGACCAGAAGTTCCAGTGATTACCACCATCGCTTTACAAGCTGTTGAAAACTAGGTGGAAACATGCAGATTTGCATTTATGGACATTCTGAATTGGCTTTCTGCTGTCTGGATGGTTCACGCAACAACGTCCTTGCTCCGAGCTAGGCAAATGGTGTGTATGCTAAAACCTGCAGGGAGCTTGTCACACTGAGTAGGCTTTGTCCGCTTGATTGACAAAATCGTGCACATTGTGTTATCCTTGCAGGCCAAACTTCCCTGCTAAAAACACTTGTGGGGTTTCTGTAGTGTAGTGGTCATCACGTTCGCCTAACACGCGAAAGGTCCTCGGTTCGAAACCGAGCAGAAACAGCGCTGTCCTTTTGGCAAGAAAATATTAGCAATAAGAGTCACCTCATGACTGATTGTCAACAGGCACCCAACCAAAAAGGGTATCTGCTTCGTGTGTTTCAGTCGGTTTCCGTAGTGTAGTGGTTATCACGTTCGCCTCACACGCGAAAGGTCCCCAGTTCGAAACTGGGCGGAAACATCACCTGGCTTTTATGACAGTTGTAAAATCAGGCTTCTGTTGAGCACTGACATTCAATGAAAACATACTTTGTGCAAAACGGTATGAGGTAAAATTTGAATTTAACTTCAAGAGTTCACACTTAGCTGATGATTCATCAATAGCTTGTTTGGCATGCTGTCCCGGGAGAGAGCCCCGAGCTCAAGGGATCCTCGAGCCCGGGGCTTCCTCCCGTTTGCAGAGCGAGAGGGGAGCCTGAGCTCGGTGGATCTCAGAACTCCCCGTCTGCAGTAGCTAAGGGAACCCGTGAGGAAAAAGCAAGGGGGCTAGACAAATGTTTCATTGTTATGCATGATGTATATTTTTTGGATGGTGGGAGGAAACCGGAGAACCCGGGGAAAACCCACGCGGACACGGGGAGAACATACAAACTCCTCACAGAAACACCTACTGACCTGGCAGGACCAGGGTTAGCAGTGTTCTTGCTGTGGGGCTAACAGTGCTAACCACTGGGCCTCCGTGCCGCCCGATCTAAGGTGAAGGAGGAGAATGGGGAGGAAGGGGGGTTTCTTCCAAACGAAGATAAGGTGGACTGAAAACTGTGGTTATTTATAGTAGCTTATGGCTCATATGATTGGATGATACTGATTAGCTTAATACGAGACCAGCTGCGATAAATCATAAGCACGTGATCCTCCCGAAATTAGTTTATTAATAAACTTCACTTCAAGAGTTCACACTTAGCTGATGATTCATCAATAGCTTGTTTGGCATGCTGTCCCGGGAGAGAGCCCCAAGCTCAAGGGATCCTCGAGCCCGGGGCTTCCTCCCGTTTGCAGAGCGAGAGGGGAGCCTGAGCTCGGTGGATCTCAGAACTCCCCAAATTGCAGTAATTGATCGCTCGGGACAGCAGCCGCGTATTTGTAAGAAAAAACCCCCCAAAAAGCAAGAAAATGGAGCTATATCCGGCTGCTGGATATAACGTGAAAAGAGAGGTTCTTGCAGGGAGTCTTACAAAGGGAGGGCTATGTAGGGGTAAGGAGACTGGAGCTATATAAGGGAGCTGGACATAACATGGCAAGATGAGGGAGCAGGGAGGCTCCTGTAAGAAGCCTGGCGGGAAGGGCTGGAATGGGCTTTAGTTGGGACTGGGTGTTATGGGGGGGGGGGGGGGGGGGGGGGGGGGGGGGGGAGGCTGAGGGGCTGGGCCTCCAGCTGTGTTGGAGTAGGGAAGGGTGTGGAAAAGGCATAGGACGTGTTTGGGAGGGTAAGGAATATAGGGAAATTGTGAACTAAGGGGGTGGTTGGGGGATTTAAGGAGTTATGAAGAGACTAGAGGTGGCTTGGGAAGGCTGTGGAGGGGAGGAAGGGATATGAGGGGGGGTGGGGGGGGTTGCGGGGGGTGTTGGAGAACTCCTGCGGGAGTTAGAGCTCTGGGAGACCCCTGCGGGGGTCGGAGCTTCTTTGAAGAGGTTGGGGGAGTTAAAAGCGGACAAGGGACACATCTGGACATGTGCAAGCACGAATGTACTTAATGTCCAAATGAGTACCCAGGCATGGACACATATGCTCACACACACGCACACACACACACGCACACACACACACAGAAAGCAAACGTGCACGCGCGCATGCACGCGCCCATGCGTGCACGCGGCCACGAGCAAACATGAATTTACACAAATGTGTATAACTAACTATATATCTATAGATAGCTCCTGCGGGAGTTTGGCTGTTGTGACAAAAGAGGCTTTGGAGGGTTATGAAGTGGACAGTAAACTGCAGGGGGGGGGGGGGGGGCTTGGGGGGGGTGGTGGCTGGGTGGGACTCTTGCGAGAGTCGCGGCTCTAATTTGACTCCTGCGGGAGTCGGAGCCGGGGAGGCAGACATGGGGAGAGGAAATTATGCTCTTGTTAAAGGAGTTATAGAAGGAGAGGGGGGGGGCATGGGGAGGGGGGGGGGGTTCGGATTGCCTAGAACCTTAGGGAGGGAGTGTGGGGGTTGGAAGTATGGTGAGGGCTCGTTGAGCTTCCCTGAGGTGGTATCTACTAAGGCGAATGTAGGATTTGAAAGCTTCAGAGGACCAGCGACCAAGTGTCTGGATCTGATGCTGGGAAAGCCCGTTGAAGGCTGCTGTGGTGGCGGCACCAATCCTAAATGAGTGGCTGGAAAATGGCTCGGGGGAAAAACCTGAGAGGCGGAGAACTTCTTTAAGGTGTTTTTGGAACCAAAAGCGAGTTACTGGACGGTTAGCGTCATCAGTAAAGAGTGGGGCTAGTGGGTTAGCTTCTTGAGATTTTCTTAGATCTAGGAATGCTAGGAGGGTTTGGAAGGGGTGGGTGGGGGAAGGTATGTTGAAAATGTAAATAAGGTGTCCTTTATGGAATTGATCTGTTTTGCTTTGTTTGACAAGGAAAGAAATGGTTTCCTTATCTTGCAAAGTTAGATCTGAAATAGTGGGGTGGAGTGAAGGGTTGAATTTGGATGTTACAGTTAATTCGGAGCATCTGAGAAAGCCGAAGAAGGCTAGGGTGAACATGGCATCTAAGGTGCGAGCTGTGTGGGAGGAGATGTAACCTTTACGTAGAGTATAAATGCATGAGGAGAGGATTTTGAGTGTGATGGGTTGTCTAGAATCGGGGGTGGTGGGGTGGGTTTTTTGAATACCTTTAATGAGGAGGGAGGTTTGCGAATTGGTGATGGTATCTGAGGGGGACCCGTGGATTAATTTGTGAAAAAATTGGATCCCACTGAGATAGCTTTTGATTGAACTTGCTTGGATGTGTTTTGCGGAGTGAAGGTGTGATATGAAGGAGGTGATGGAGAGGAGGGAAAAATCGGGGAAATGTAGGTGATGGAGGGTGTGAAAATGTTTGAAGGTGTTCCATGCTGTGAGGTATGAATGGAGGGTTCTGGGGGCTACGGCTTGTAATATGAGAGATAGGGAGGTCTGGTGGAGATTGTAGAGGGGATGGTTTATGGCAATATCATTTCTGAATACGGAGGGACAGGCGTTGGGTGGGGGTCCGCCTCTGGGGCCAATCGCCAGAATTTCTGGAAAGAAAAACGAGAAAGAGAGTCAGCAATTTGGTTTTTGCAACCAGGTACATGTTCAGCAGTTATGATAAATTGTTTTTGAGCAGAAATCCAGGTGAGGCGTCTTAGAAACGGCATTATTGAAGGGGAGTGAGAACGCCCTTTATTAATGCAGTGTACCGTAGCTTGGTTATCACAATGAACGAGAATGCTAGAAGTGGACCATTCATCTCCCCACAGAATGGCTGCTGCAACTATTGGGTAGAGTTCGAAGAGGGCTGAAGAGCTTTGGTTTTTTGGAATGGAAGTCAATTGGGGTGGCCATGTGGCAGCAAACCAATGCCCATTATAGAAGCCTCCAAAACCAACTGACGGGGCAGCATCTGTAAATAAATTAATGTCTATGGGGGATGCTACAAAGTCGCTGTAGAAAAAGGAACAGCCGTTCCATTGCTTAAGGAAGGTGATCCATAAGCTTAGCTCTTCGCGACTGGGTTTAGAGAGAAGGATTGTTTCTTCTAAACCATGAACTGTAGTGGAGAGTTGGAGGAGGTGAGTAATGAATGGGCGGCCTTGAGGAATTATGCGCATGGCAAAATTAAGATGGCCAAGAATAGATAGGAGTTCACGTTTAGTGCATGTCTGTTTTTCTAGGAATATCTGGGATAGGGAAATGATTCGATCGATTTTCTCTTTAGGGAGAGATGCTTGAAATTTTTTCGAGTCTAGTTTAATGCCCAGAAATTCGATTGTGGTACTGGGTCCTGAGGTTTTTTCCTCTGCGAGAGGAATTCCTAGTTTAGCGAAAACCTGTTGGGTGATCGCTAGGTCCTTAGCTGGAGGTGAAGAAGGGGGGGAAATTATGAGAAAATCATCTAGAAGATGAATGAGGTGGGGGATTTTGTAATTATTAGACAAAATCCAGCATAGTGCTTCTGACATCATGTCAAATATTTTTGGACTACTTTTGCATCCGAAAGTTAGTCGGACTGCAAAATAGAATTGGGAACGCCAATGAATGCCAAAAAGATGCCAAAAGTCTGGATGGATTGGCAATATTTTAAAGGCAGATGAAATGTCTACTTTAGCTAGCCAGGCGTTGCGACCGGCTATTTTGATGAGAGTGATAGCTTGCTCAATGTTGTGGTAGTTGAGCGAATATTCGTCTAATGGGATAGTGCTGTTAATGCTGGGAAAAACTGAATTGTGGGGGGCCGAAAGATCAATTATTAGGCGTTTTTTGTCAGAAAATTTTCGAGTTGCGACTCCTATGGGGCTAATGCGTGAGACATTGAATGGAGGAGCCATGAATGGTCCGATCATGAAGTTATTGTCGATTTCTTTTTTTAATAAGATAATCAACAGTATCGGGTTCAGTGGTAGCAGACTGCAAATTGGGACAAAAGAGATTGTGAGAAGGAAGAGCTGAGATGCCTGGGTGGAATCCGTGGGTTAGACCTGAAATTAGAAAATCAGAGAAGTTAGTATCAGGGTGAGAACTTAGTTCTAGAGCAAGATTAGGAATATTCACAGGAGTCGACAGGTAATTTTTTGATTTTTTATTTTTTGCCCTGAGGACTTGGCAGATGATTTTGGCGTGAGCGCCACCACAATATGAGCATAAATGGAGGTATCTGCAAGGTATTCTGTTACATCTGCTGATGTTAAAATTCATGCAGATGTCACGGTTAGGGAGGGAGGGTTTGAGGCAGGGAGACAGCAGTGAAGGGATGTTGTGGCTGGGTGGTTGAGGAACATAGCTGGTGGATTTGATGGATGATTTAGTAGGATCAGAGGAGGGAGTGATTAGAGGACAGGAGGTAGTGGGGTGCAGACTGGAGCGGCAGACAGCGCAGGTTAGATTGCGGCATCCTAAAAATACCCGATTGTGGAGCTCAGTGTCCAAAGCCCCCCAGTAAGGACACTGGTTCCACTGGGTCACTCGTAATGCGCATTTGGCAGAGAATAATTTGTGGTAGGTGTAGAAGTGTGTGCCCCCATAGGAGAGCGCGAGCTCGGCGATGATTGCCATATAATCATTTAACTCACGTCTCCTATGGGGGAACGCGGAACAAATTATGTCTGTAAATCTTGAAAAGGCAATGGAAAATTCTGCTAGTGTTAATATACGGGATTGATTGCTGGCTGATGGTTTGAGGGAGACAGAAAATTCGCCGCAATCAACCTGCCGTTCTGCCGCAGGAGGTGCAATGGGTGAGAGGAGTGAAATGAGATCTATGTCAGCACCTGAAAGGATTTGGTTGCGAGCAGAGTTGGAGATGGGTGGAGGTTCCAAGGCTAGAGCATTATTTGGTGGAGGGAGGGGCGTGGCAGAAGACAGGGTGAAAGGGGGGCGTGTAGAGGAAACTGGAGTAGGGAAGGTGAAAATATGGGCGGGGTCAGTGCTCGAATGAGCAGTGGGAAGAGAGGAAGAAAAAGGAGGAATAGTAGTTGGAGGAATTTGATAAGAGAAATTCAGGTGGGATGGGATGGGAGCGGAGGTAGGTGGTTGGAGAGAAAAAGATAAAGTTTGATTTTGAGAAGTTGCAGGAGGAGCTGAGGAAAGACAATGGAGTTGAGCATTGGAGGTAGAAGGGAAATGAGGACTGATAAGAGAGCTGGAGGGGGCGGGAGGCCAGGAAAAGGGGGTGGAGATAGGGATTTCTTGAATGGAGTCCTGGAGCGGAAGAGTGCGTGACGTCATTGGAAGCGGCCGGGTTTCCTGGTGTTGTGATCTTGCGGGGGAGTGACTTGCTGTGTGTTTTTGTTTGGATTTTCTCTTCCCTTGAGGCGGGCGGGAGGCTTGTGGATATGGAGTAAATCGTGAACTGTTTCTTTGTGTAGTTGGTCTGGCAGGAGGGCTTGAGGAAGGATGGGAGTCCGATGTTGCGTCGTGGTAAAGCTTAAGGAGTTCCGGTTTATTGAGCGATCTGGGTGCGTGAATTCCGAGTTCGGCGAGCAGTTTCCTGATTTCCATGACTGTGATTCTCTTTGGTGGATGGACGGAGGAGGTGGCGGAAGCATAAGATGAGGTAGGTGAAGTATTTTGGTTTCTTGAAGTGGATGGAGCTGGGGATCTGTGGCGGAGAAGTCGACTGGATGTAGAGCGGGTAATGCGCCGGCCTCTCATGGCGGCCTCGGTTTGAGAGCCTGGCGGTGCTGTGGGAAGTTGCGTTGCGGGAGGAGATTCAATGATATCGGGGTTATCTTGCAGGATGTTGGTTTGTTGATAGTTCTCCTGAGTGTTGATATTGTCGTTGTTCATGATGTTGTGGTTGAAGACAGTGCTGGATAGTTGATGAAGGTGAGCAGATGATTATGCTGATGGAGATGATGATGGTTGTCGTTGTTGTTGATGATGTTGTTTTTGCTGAAATGCTGGGTATGGAGTTGCTTGCTTGCTTGCTTGCTTGCTTGCTTGCTTGCTTGCTTGCTTGCTTGCTTAAGGAGTTGCTGGGGCGCAGTTGTAAGCGGAGCGGTCTTCCAAACGAAGATAAGGTGGACTGAAAACTGTGGTTATTTATAGTAGCTTATGGCTCATATGATTGGATGATACTGATTAGCTTAATACGAGACCAGCTGCGATAAATCATAAGCACGTGATCCTCCCGAAATTAGTTTATTAATAAACTTCACTTAGTGTTTACTTGCATTCGTGGTCTCACAAACTTGCATAGAATCTGATTTCTTTTAGCTTTGTGTTGTGCATGAGCAGGTGGCCAGTGCGTTTGCTGGCCCTTCGCGATGCAGACAGAACAAGACAGTTCTCTAAAAAAGACAATAAAAACTTGAAGCAGCACTGTCATATTGATATCCGTAGTGTAGTGGTTATCACATTCGCTTTACACGCGAAAGGGCCCCTGTTCGCGTGAAACATACATTTAGCAGACACTTTTGTCCAAAGCGACTTACAATAGAGGAGGTATTCAGCGATTCAACAAGACGAGGCAATGCATTGGAGAAGTGCTATTTATTCCAAGTAACTTGTTTGTGCTCAGAGAATTTAGTGCTGGAGTAGGAGTTTTATTTTCTTTAGAGAGAGGGATATTCACCAGGGTTCAGGTTTACTCGGAAGAGATGGGTTTTAGCTGTCATTTGAAGGATACCAGTGTATCCGTAATCTGAGCGGGAACAGGAAGACGATTCCACCAGCCTGGAACATTGAGTGAAAACATTTTGGAAAGTGACTTATGGCCTATCTGCGATGGCACCACAAGTTGGTGCTCACACCCTGACCAGAAGCTCCAGTGATTACCACCATCGCTTTACAAGCTTTTGAAAACTAGGTGGAAACATGCAGATTTGCATTTATGGACATTCTGAATTGGCTTTCTGCTGTCTGGATGGTTCACGCAACAACGTCCTTGCTCCGAGCTAGGCAAATGGTGTGTATGCTAAAACCTGCAGGGAGCTTGTCACACTGAGTAGGCTTTGTCCGCTTGATTGACAAAATCGTGCACATTGTGTTATCCTTGCAGGCCAAACTTCCCTGCTAAAAACACTTGTGGGGTTTCTGTAGTGTAGTGGTCATCACGTTCGCCTAACACGCGAAAAGTCCTCGGTTCGAAACCGAGCAGAAACAGCGCTGTCCTTTTGGCAAGAAAATATTAGCAATAAGAGTCACCTCATGACTGATTGTCAACAGGCACCCAAGCAAAAAGGGTATCTGCTTCGTGTGTTTCAGTCGGTTTCCGTAGTGTAGTGGTTATCACGTTTGCCTCACACGCGAAAGGTCCCCAGTTCGAAACTGGGCGGAAACATCACCTGGCTTTTATGACAGTTGTCAAATCAGGCTTCTGTTGAGCACTGACGTTCAATGAAAACATACTTTGTGCAAAACGGTATGAGGTAAAATTTGAATTTAACTTAGTGTTTACTTGCACTCGTGGTCTCACAAACTTGCATTGAATCTGATTTCTTTTAGCTTTGTGTTGTGCATGAGCAGGTGGCCAGTGCGTTTGCTGGCCCTTCGCGATGCAGACAGAACAAGACAGTTCTCTAAAAAAGACAATAAAAACTTGAAGCAGCACTGTCATATTGATATCCGTAGTGTAGTGGTTATCACATTCGCTTTACACGCGAAAGGGCCCCTGTTCGCGTGAAACATACATTTAGCCGACACTTTTGTCCAAAGCGACTTACAATAGAGGAGGTATTCAGCGATTCAACAAGACGAGGCAATGCATTGGAGAAGTGCTATTTATTCCACGTAACTTGTTTGTGCTCAGAGAATTTAGTGCTGGAGTAGGAGTTTTATTTTCTTTAGAGAGAGGGATATTCACCAGGGTTCAGGTTTACTCGGAAGAGATGGGTTTTAGCTGTCGTTTGAAGGATACCAGTGTATCCGTAATCTGAGCGGGAACAGGAAGACGATTCCACCAGCCTGGAACATTGAGTGAAAACATTTTGGAAAGTGACTCATGGCCTATCTGCAATGGCACCACAAGTTGGTGTTCACACCCTGACCAGAAGCTCCAGTGATTACCACCATCGCTTTACAAGCTTTTGAAAACTAGGTGGAAACATGCAGATTTGCATTTATGGACATTCTGAATTGGCTTTCTGCTGTCTGGATGGTTCACGCAACAACGTCCTTGCTCCGAGCTAGGCAAATGGTGTGTATGCTAAAACCTGCAGGGAGCTTGTCACACTGAGTAGGCTTTGTCCGCTTGATTGACAAAATCGTGCACATTGTGTTATCCTTGCAGGCCAAACTTCCCTGCTAAAAACACTTGTGGGGTTTCTGTAGTGTAGTGGTCATCACGTTCGCCTAGCACGCGAAAAGTCCTCGGTTCGAAACCGAGCAGAAACAGCGCTGTCCTTTTGGCAAGAAAATATTAGCAATAAGAGTCACCTCATGACTGATTGTCAACAGGCACCCAAGCAAAAAGGGTATCTGCTTCATGTGTTTCAGTCGGTTTCCGTAGTGTAGTGGTTATCACGTTTGCCTCACACGCGAAAGGTCCCCAGTTCGAAACTGGGCGGAAACGTCATCTGGCTTTTATGACAGTTGTCAAATCAGGCTTCTGTTGAGCACTGACGTTCAATGAAAACATACTTTGTGCAAAACGGTATGAGGTAAAATTTGAATTTAACTTAGTGTTTACTTGCACTCGTGGTCTCACAAACTTGCATTGAATCTGATTTCTTTTAGCTTTGTGTTGTGCATGAGCAGGTGGCCAGTGCGTTTGCTGGCCCTTCGCGATGCAGACAGAACAAGACAGTTCTCTAAAAAAGACAATAAAAACTTGAAGCAGCACTGTCATATTGATATCCGTAGTGTAGTGGTTATCACATTCGCTTTACACGCGAAAGGGCCCCTGTTCGCGTGAAACATACATTTAGCCGACACTTTTGTCCAAAGCGACTTACAATAGAGGAGGTATTCAGCGATTCAACAAGACGAGGCAATGCATTGGAGAAGTGCTATTTATTCCAAGTAACTTGTTTGTGCTCAGAGAATTTAGTGCTGGAGTAGGAGTTTTATTTTCTTTAGAGAGAGGGATATTCACCAGGGTTCAGGTTTACTCGGAAGAGATGGGTTTTAGCTGTCGTTTGAAGGATACCAGTGTATCCGTAATCTGAGCGGGAACAGGAAGACGATTCCACCAGCCTGGAACATTGAGTGAAAACATTTTGGAAAGTGACTCATGGCCTATCTGCAATGGCACCACAAGTTGGTGTTCACACCCTGACCAGAAGCTCCAGTGATTACCACCATCGCTTTACAAGCTGTTGAAAACTAGGTGGAAACATGCAGATTCGTATTTATGGACATTCTGAATTGGCTTTCTGCTGTCTGGATTGTTCACGCAACAACGTCCTTGCTCCGAGCTAGGCAAATGGTGTGTATGCTAAAACCTGCAGGGAGCTTGTCACACTGAGTAGGCTTTGTCCGCTTGATTGACTAAATCGTGCACATTGTGTTATCCTTGCAGGCCAAACTTCCCTGCTAAAAACACTTGTGGGGTTTCTGTAGTGTAGTGGTCATCACGTTCGCCTAACACGCGAAAGGTCCTCGGTTCGAAACCGAGCAGAAACAGCGCTGTCCTTTTGGCAAGAAAATATTAGCAATAAGAGTCACCTCATGACTGATTGTCAACAGGCACCCAAGCAAAAAGGGTATCTGCTTCATGTGTTTCAGTCGGTTTCCGTAGTGTAGTGGTTATCACGTTCGCCTTACACGCGAAAGGTCCCCAGTTCGAAACTGGGCGGAAGCATCACCTAGCTTTTATGACAGTTGTCAAATCAGGCTTCTGTTGAGCACTGACGTTCAATGAAAACATACTTTGTGCAAAACGGTATGAGGTAAAATTTGAATTTAACTTAGTGTTTACTTGCACTCGTGGTCTCACAAACTTGCATAGAATCTGATTTCTTTTAGCTTTGTGTTGTGCATGAGCAGGTGGCCAGTGCGTTTGCTGGCCCTTCGCGATGCAGACAGAACAAGACAGTTCTCTAAAAAAGACAATAAAAACTTGAAGCAGCACTGTCATATGATATCCGTAGTGTAGTGGTTATCACATTCGCTTTACACGCGAAAGGGCCCCTGTTCGCGTGAAACATACATTTAGCAGACACTTTTGTCCAAAGCGACTTACAATAGAGGAGGTATTCAGCGATTCAACAAGACGAGGCAATGCATTGGAGAAGTGCTATTTATTCCAAGTAACTTGTTTGTGCTCAGAGAATTTAGTGCTGGAGTAGGAGTTTTATTTTCTTTAGAGAGAGGGATATTCACCAGGGTTCAGGTTCACTCGGAAGAGATGGGTTTTAGCTGTCATTTGAAGGATACCAGTGTATCCGTAATCTGAGCGGGAACAGGAAGACGATTCCACCAGCCTGGAACATTGAGTGAAAACATTTTGGAAAGTGACTTATGGCCTATCTGCGATGGCACCACAAGTTGGTGCTCACACCCTGACCAGAAGTTCCAGTGATTACCACCATCGCTTTACAAGCTGTTGAAAACTAGGTGGAAACATGCAGATTTGCATTTATGGACATTCTGAATTGGCTTTCTGCTGTCTGGATGGTTCACGCAACAACGTCCTTGCTCCGAGCTAGGCAAATGGTGTGTATGCTAAACCTGCAGGGAGCTTGTCACACTGAGTAGGCTGTCCGCTTGATTGACAAAATCGTGCACATTGTGTTATCCTTGCAGGCCAAACTTCCCTGCTAAAAACACTTGTGGGGTTTCTGTAGTGTATTGGTCATCACATTCGCCTAACACGCGAAAGGTCCTCGTTTCGAAACCGAGCAGAAACAGCGCTGTCCTTTTGGCAAGAAAATATTAGCAATAAGAGTCACCTCATGACTGATTGTCAACAGGCACCCAAGCAAAAAGGGTATCTGCTTCGTGTGTTTCAGTCGGTTTCCGTAGTGTAGTGGTTATCACGTTCGCCTTACACGCGAAAGGTCCCCAGTTCGAAACTGGGCGGAAGCATCACCTAGCTTTTATGACAGTTGTCAAATCAGGCTTCTGTTGAGCACTGACATTCAATGAAAACATACTTTGTGCAAAACGGTATGAGGTAAAATTTGAATTTAACTTAGTGTTTACTTGCATTCGTGGTCTCACAAACTTGCATTGAATCTGATTTCTTTTAGCTTTGTGTTGTGCATGAGCAGGTGGCCAGTGCGTTTGCTGGCCCTTCGCGATGCAGACAGAACAAGACAGTTCTCTAAAAAAGACAATAAAAACTTGAAGCAGCACTGTCATATTGATATCCGTAGTGTAGTGGTTATCACATTCGCTTTACACGCGAAAGGGCCCCTGTTCGCGTGAAACATACATTTAGCCGACACTTTTGTCCAAAGCGACTTACAATAGAGGAGGTATTCAGCGATTCAACAAGACGAGGCAATGCATTGGAGAAGTGCTATTTATTCCAAGTAACTTGTTTGTGCTCAGAGAATTTAGTGCTGGAGTAGGAGTTTTATTTTCTTTAGAGAGAGGGATATTCACCAGGGTTCAGGTTTACTCGGAAGAGATGGGTTTTAGCTGTCGTTTGAAGGATACCAGTGTATCCGTAATCTGAGCGGGAACAGGAAGACGATTCCACCAGCCTGGAACATTGAGTGAAAACATTTTGGAAAGTGACTCATGGCCTATCTGCAATGGCACCACAAGTTGGTGTTCACACCCTGACCAGAAGCTCCAGTGATTACCACCATCGCTTTACAAGCTTTTGAAAACTAGGTGGAAACATGCAGATTTGCATTTATGGACATTCTGAATTGGCTTTCTGCTGTCTGGATGGTTCACGCAACAACGTCCTTGCTCCGAGCTAGGCAAATGGTGTGTATGCTAAAACCTGCAGGGAGCTTGTCACACTGAGTAGGCTTTGTCCGCTTGATTGACAAAATCGTGCACATTGTGTTATCCTTGCAGGCCAAACTTCCCTGCTAAAAACACTTGTGGGGTTTCTGTAGTGTAGTGGTCATCACGTTCGCCTAGCACGCGAAAAGTCCTCGGTTCGAAACCGAGCAGAAACAGCGCTGTCCTTTTGGCAAGAAAATATTAGCAATAAGAGTCACCTCATGACTGATTGTCAACAGGCACCCAAGCAAAAAGGGTATCTGCTTCATGTGTTTCAGTCGGTTTCCGTAGTGTAGTGGTTATCACGTCGCCTCACACGCGAAAGGTCCCCAGTTCGAAACTGGGCGGAAACATCATCTGGCTTTTATGACAGTTGTCAAATCAGGCTTCTGTTGAGCACTGACGTTCAATGAAAACATACTTTGTGCAAAACGGTATGAGGTAAAATTTGAATTTAACTTAGTGTTTACTTGCACTCGTGGTCTCACAAACTTGCATTGAATCTGATTTCTTTTAGCTTTGTGTTGTGCATGAGCAGGTGGCCAGTGCGTTTGCTGGCCCTTCGCGATGCAGACAGAACAAGACAGTTCTCTAAAAAAGACAATAAAAACTTGAAGCAGCACTGTCATATTGATATCCGTAGTGTAGTGGTTATCACATTCGCTTTACACGCGAAAGGGCCCCTGTTCGCGTGAAACATACATTTAGCAGACACTTTTGTCCAAAGCGACTTACAATAGAGGAGGTATTCAGCGATTCAGCAAGACGAGGCAATGCATTGGAGAAGTGCTATTTATTCCAAGTAACTTGTTTGTGCTCAGAGAATTTAGTGCTGGAGTAGGAGTTTTATTTTCTTTAGAGAGAGGGATATTCACCAGGGTTTAGGTTTACTCGGAAGAGATGGGTTTTAGCTGTCGTTTGAAGGATACCAGTGTATCCGTAATCTGAGCGGGAACAGGAAGACGATTCCACCAGCCTGGAACATTGAGTGAAAACATTTTGGAAAGTGACTTATGGCCTATCTGCAATGGCACCACAAGTTGGTGTTCACACCCTGACCAGAAGCTCCAGTGATTACCACCATCGCTTTACAAGCTGTTGAAAACTAGGTGGAAACATGCAGATTCGTATTTATGGACATTCTGAATTGGCTTTCTGCTGTCTGGATGGTTCACGCAACAACGTCCTTGCTCCGAGCTAGGCAAATGGTGTGTATGCTAAAACCTGCAGGGAGCTTGTCACACTGAGTAGGCTTTGTCCGCTTGATTGACAAAATCGTGCACATTGTGTTATCCTTGCAGGCCAAACTTCCCTGCTAAAAACACTTGTGGGGTTTCTGTAGTGTAGTGGTCATCACGTTCGCCTAACACGCGAAAGGTCCTCGGTTCGAAACCGAGCAGAAACAGCGCTGTCCTTTTGGCAAGAAAATATTAGCAATAAGAGTCACCTCATGACTGATTGTCAACAGGCACCCAAGCAAAAAGGGTATCTGCTTCATGTGTTTCAGTCGGTTTCCGTAGTGTAGTGGTTATCACGTTCGCCTTACACGCGAAAGGTCCCCAGTTCGAAACTGGGCGGAAGCATCACCTAGCTTTTATGACAGTTGTCAAATCAGGCTTCTGTTGAGCACTGACGTTCAATGAAAACATACTTTGTGCAAAACGGTATGAGGTAAAATTTGAATTTAACTTAGTGTTTACTTGCACTCGTGGTCTCACAAACTTGCATAGAATCTGATTTCTTTTAGCTTTGTGTTGTGCATGAGCAGGTGGCCAGTGCGTTTGCTGGCCCTTCGCGATGCAGACAGAACAAGACAGTTCTCTAAAAAAGACAATAAAAACTTGAAGCAGCACTGTCATTTTGATATCCGTAGTGTAGTGGTTATCACATTCGCTTTACACGCGAAAGGGCCCCTGTTCGCGTGAAACATACATTTAGCAGACACTTTTGTCCAAAGCGACTTACAATAGAGGAGGTATTCAGCGATTCAACAAGACGAGGCAATGCATTGGAGAAGTGCTATTTATTCCAAGTAACTTGTTTGTGCTCAGAGAATTTAGTGCTGGAGTAGGAGTTTTATTTTCTTTAGAGAGAGGGATATTCACCAGGGTTCAGGTTCACTCGGAAGAGATGGGTTTTAGCTGTCATTTGAAGGATACCAGTGTATCCGTAATCTGAGCGGGAACAGGAAGACGATTCCACCAGCCTGGAACATTGAGTGAAAACATTTTGGAAAGTGACTTATGGCCTATCTGCGATGGCACCACAAGTTGGTGCTCACACCCTGACCAGAAGTTCCAGTGATTACCACCATCGCTTTACAAGCTGTTGAAAACTAGGTGGAAACATGCAGATTTGCATTTATGGACATTCTGAATTGGCTTTCTGCTGTCTGGATGGTTCACGCAACAACGTCCTTGCTCCGAGCTAGGCAAATGGTGTGTATGCTAAACCTGCAGGGAGCTTGTCACACTGAGTAGGCTGTCCGCTTGATTGACAAAATCGTGCACATTGTGTTATCCTTGCAGGCCAAACTTCCCTGCTAAAAACACTTGTGGGGTTTCTGTAGTGTATTGGTCATCACGTTCGCCTAACACGCGAAAGGTCCTCGTTTCGAAACCGAGCAGAAACAGCGCTGTCCTTTTGGCAAGAAAATATTAGCAATAAGAGTCACCTCATGACTGATTGTCAACAGGCACCCAAGCAAAAAGGGTATCTGCTTCGTGTGTTTCAGTCGGTTTCCGTAGTGTAGTGGTTATCACGTTCGCTTTACACGCGAAAGGTCCCCAGTTCGAAACTGGGCGGAAGCATCACCTAGCTTTTATGACAGTTGTCAAATCAGGCTTCTGTTGAGCACTGACATTTAATGAAAACATACTTTGTGCAAAACGGTATGAGGTAAAATTTGAATTTAACTTAGTGTTTACTTGCACTCGTGGTCTCACAAACTTGCATTGAATCTGATTTCTTTTAGCTTTGTGTTGTGCATGAGCAGGTGGCCAGTGCGTTTGCTGGCCCTTCGCGATGCAGACAGAACAAGACAGTTCTCTAAAAAAGACAATAAAAACTTGAAGCAGCACTGTCATATTGATATCCGTAGTGTAGTGGTTATCACATTCGCTTTACACGCGAAAGGGCCCCTGTTCGTGTGAAACATACATTTAGCAGACACTTTTGTCCAAAGCGACTTACAATAGAGGAGGTATTCAGCGATTCAACAAGACGAGGCAATGCATTGGAGAAGTGCTATTTATTCCAAGTAACTTGTTTGTGCTCAGAGAATTTAGTGCTGGAGTAGGAGTTTTATTTTCTTTAGAGAGAGGGATATTCACCAGGGTTCAGGTTTACTCGGAAGAGATGGGTTTTAGCTGTCGTTTGAAGGATACCAGTGTATCCGTAATCTGAGCGGGAACAGGAAGACGATTCCACCAGCCTGGAACATTGAGTGAAAACATTTTGGAAAGTGACTCATGGCCTATCTGCGAATGGCACCACAAGTTGGTGCTTCACACCCTGACCAGAAGCTCCAGTGATTACCACCATCGCTTTACAAGCTTTTGAAAACTATGTGGAAACATGCAGATTTGCATTTATGGACATTCTGAATTGGCTTTCTGCTGTCTGGATGGTTCACGCAACAACGTCCTTGCTCCGAGCTAGGCAAATGGTGTGTATGCTAAAACCTGCAGGGAGCTTGTCACACTGAGTAGGCTTTGTCCGCTTGATTGACAAAATCGTGCACATTGTGTTATCCTTGCAGGCCAAACTTCCCTGCTAAAAACACTTGTGGGGTTTCTGTAGTGTAGTGGTCATCACGTTCGCCTAACACGCGAAAGGTCCTCGGTTCGAAACCGAGCAGAAACAGTGCTGTCCTTTTGGCAAGAAAATATTAGCAATAAGAGTCACCTCATGACTGATTGTCAACAGGCACCCAAGCAAAAAGGGTATCTGCTTCATGTGTTTCAGTCGGTTTCCGTAGTGTAGTGGTTATCACGTTCGCCTTACACGCGAAAGGTCCCCAGTTCGAAACTGGGCGGAAGCATCACCTAGCTTTTATGACAGTTGTCAAATCAGGCTTCTGTTGAGCACTGACGTTCAATGAAAACATACTTTGTGCAAAACGGTATGAGGTAAAATTTGAATTTAACTTAGTGTTTACTTGCACTCGTGGTCTCACAAACTTGCATAGAATCTGATTTCTTTTAGCTTTGTGTTGTGCATGAGCAGGTGGCCAGTGCGTTTGCTGGCCCTTCGCGATGCAGACAGAACAAGACAGTTCTCTAAAAAAGACAATAAAAACTTGAAGCAGCACTGTCATATTGATATCCGTAGTGTAGTGGTTATCACATTCGCTTTACACGCGAAAGGGCCCCTGTTCGCGTGAAACATACATTTAGCAGACACTTTTGTCCAAAGCGACTTACAATAGAGGAGGTATTCAGCGATTCAACAAGACGAGGCAATGCATTGGAGAAGTGCTATTTATTCCAAGTAACTTGTTTGTGCTCAGAGAATTTAGTGCTGGAGTAGGAGTTTTATTTTCTTTAGAGAGAGGGATATTCACCAGGGTTCAGGTTTACTCGGAAGAGATGGGTTTTAGCTGTCGTTTGAAGGATACCAGTGTATCCGTAATCTGAGAGGGAACAGGAAGACGATTCCACCAGCCTGGAACATTGAGTGAAAACATTTTGGAAAGTGACTTATGGCCTATCTGCGATGGCACCACAAGTTGGTGCTCACACCCTGACCAGAAGCTCCAGTGATTACCACCATCGCTTTACAAGCTGTTGAAAACTAGGTGGAAACATGCAGATATGCATTTATGGACATTCTGAATTGGCTTTCTGCTGTCTGGATGGTTCACGCAACAACGTCCTTGCTCCGAGCTAGGCAAATGGTGTGTATGCTAAACCTGCAGGGAGCTTGTCACACTGAGTAGGCTGTCCGCTTGATTGACAAAATCGTGCACATTGTGTTATCCTTGCAGGCCAAACTTCCCTGCTAAAAACACTTGTGGGGTTTCTGTAGTGTAGTGGTCATCACGTTCGCCTAACACGCGAAAGGTCCTCGGTTCGAAACCGAGCAAAAACAGCGCTGTCCTTTTGGCAAGAAAATATTAGCAATAAGAGTCACCTCATGACTGATTGTCAACAGGCACCCAAGCAAAAAGGGTATCTGCTTCGTGTGTTTCAGTCGGTTTCCGTAGTGTAGTGGTTATCACGTTCGCCTTACACGCGAAAGGTCCCCAGTTCGAAACTGGGCGGAAGCATCACCTAGCTTTTATGACAGTTGTCAAATCAGGCTTCTGTTGAGCACTGACGTTCAATGAAAACATACTTTGTGCAAAACGGTATGAGGTAAAATTTGAATTTAACTTAGTGTTTACTTGCACTCGTGGTCTCACAAACTTGCATAGAATCTGATTTCTTTTAGCTTTGTGTTGTGCATGAGCAGGTGGCCAGTGCGTTTGCTGGCCCTTCGCGATGCAGACAGAACAAGACAGTTCTCTAAAAAAGACAATAAAAACTTGAAGCAGCACTGTCATATTGATATCCGTAGTGTAGTGGTTATCACATTCGCTTTACACGCGAAAGGGCCCCTGTTCGCGTGAAACATACATTTAGCAGACACTTTTGTCCAAAGCGACTTACAATAGAGGAGGTATTCAGCGATTCAACAAGACGAGGCAATGCATTGGAGAAGTGCTATTTATTCCAAGTAACTTGTTTGTGCTCAGAGAATTTAGTGCTGGAGTAGGAGTTTTATTTTCTTTAGAGAGAGGGATATTCACCAGGGTTCAGGTTTACTCGGAAGAGATGGGTTTTAGCTGTCGTTTGAAGGATACCAGTGTATCCGTAATCTGAGCGGGAACAGGAAGACGATTCCACCAGCCTGGAACATTGAGTGAAAACATTTTGGAAAGTGACTTATGGCCTATCTGCGATGGCACCACAAGTTGGTGCTCACACCCTGACCAGAAGCTCCAGTGATTACCACCATCGCTTTACAAGCTGTTGAAAACTAGGTGGAAACATGCAGATATGCATTTATGGACATTCTGAATTGGCTTTCTGCTGTCTGGATGGTTCACGCAACAACGTCCTTGCTCCGAGCTAGGCAAATGGTGTGTATGCTAAACCTGCAGGAAGCTTGTCACACTGAGTAGGCTTTGTCCGCTTGATTGACAAAATCGTGCACATTGTGTTATCCTTGCAGGCCAAACTTCCCTGCTAAAAACACTTGTGGGGTTTCTGTAGTGTAGTGGTCATCACGTTCGCCTAACACGCGAAAGGTCCTCGGTTTCGAAACCGAGCAGAAACAGCGCTGACCTTTTGGCAAGAAAATATTAGCAATAAGAGTCACCTCATGACTGATTGTCAACAGGCACCCAAGCAAAAAGGGTATCTGCTTCGTGTGTTTTAGTCGGTTTCCGTAGTGTAGTGGTTATCACGTTCGCCTCACACGTGAAAGGTCCCCAGTTTGAAACTGGGCGGAAACATCACCTGGCTTATATGACAGTTGTCAAATCAGGCTTCTGTTGAGCACTGACGTTCAATGAAAACATACTTTGTGCAAAACGGTATGAGGTAAAATTTGAATTTAACTTAGTGTTTACTTGCACTCGTGGTCTCACAAACTTGCATAGAATCTGATTTCTTTTAGCTTTGTGTTGTGCATGAGCAGGTGGCCAGTGCGTTTGCTGGCCCTTCGCGATGCAGACAGAACAAGACAGTTCTCTAAAAAAGACAATAAAAACTTGAAGCAGCACTGTCATATTGATATCCGTAGTGTAGTGGTTATCACATTCGCTTTACACGCGAAAGGGCCCCTGTTCGCGTGAAACATACATTTAGCAGACACTTTTGTCCAAAGCGACTTACAATAGAGGAGGTATTCAGCGATTCAACAAGACGAGGCAATGCATTGGAGAAGTGCTATTTATTCCAAGTAACTTGTTTGTGCTCAGAGAATTTAGTGCTGGAGTAGGAGTTTTATTTTCTTTAGAGAGAGGGATATTCACCAGGGTTCAGGTTTACTCGGAAGAGATGGGTTTTAGCTGTCGTTTGAAGGATACCAGTGTATCCGTAATCTGAGCGGGAACAGGAAGACGATTCCACCAGCCTGGAACATTGAGTGAAAACATTTTGGAAAGTGACTTATGGCCTATCTGCGATGGCACCACAAGTTGGTGCTCACACCCTGACCAGAAGCTCCAGTGATTACCACCATCGCTTTACAAGCTGTTGAAAACTAGGTGGAAACATGCAGATATGCATTTATGGACATTCTGAATTGGCTTTCTGCTGTCTGGATGGTTCACGCAACAACGTCCTTGCTCCGAGCTAGGCAAATGGTGTGTATGCTAAACCTGCAGGGAGCTTGTCACACTGAGTAGGCTTTGTCCGCTTGATTGACTAAATCGTGCACATTGTGTTATCCTTGCAGGCCAAACTTCCCTGCTAAAAACACTTGTGGGGTTTCTGTAGTGTAGTGGTCATCACGTTCGCCCAACACGCGAAAGGTCCTCGGTTCGAAACCGAGCAAAAACAGCGCTGTCCTTTTGGCAAGAAAATATTAGCAATAAGAGTCACCTCATGACTGATTGTCAACAGGCACCCAAGCAAAAAGGGTATCTGCTTCGTGTGTTTCAGTCGGTTTCCGTAGTGTAGTGGTTATCACGTTTCCCTTACACGCGAAAGGTCCCCAGTTCGAAACTGGGCGGAAGCATCACCTAGCTTTTATGACAGTTGTCAAATCAGGCTTCTGTTGAGCACTGACGTTCAATGAAAACATACTTTGTGCAAAACGGTATGAGGTAAAATTTGAATTTAACTTAGTGTTTACTTGCACTCGTGGTCTCACAAACTTGCATAGAATCTGATTTCTTTTAGCTTTGTGTTGTGCATGAGCAGGTGGCCAGTGCGTTTGCTGGCCCTTCGCGATGCAGACAGAACAAGACAGTTCTCTAAAAAAGACAATAAAAACTTGAAGCAGCACTGTCATATTGATATCCGTAGTGTAGTGGTTATCACATTCGCTTTACACGCGAAAGGGCCCCTGTTCGCGTGAAACATACATTTAGCAGACACTTTTGTCCAAAGCGACTTACAATAGAGGAGGTATTCAGCGATTCAACAAGACGAGGCAATGCATTGGAGAAGTGCTATTTATTCCAAGTAACTTGTTTGTGCTCAGAGAATTTAGTGCTGGAGTAGGAGTTTTATTTTCTTTAGAGAGAGGGAAATTCACCAGGGTTCAGGTTTACTCGGAAGAGATGGGTTTTAGCTGTCGTTTGAAGGATACCAGTGTATCCGTAATCTGAGCGGGAACAGGAAGACGATTCCACCAGCCTGGAACATTGAGTGAAAACATTTTGGAAAGTGACTTATGGCCTATCTGCGATGGCACCACAAGTTGGTGCTCACACCCTGACCAGAGGCTCCAGTGATTACCACCATCGCTTTACAAGCTGTTGAAAACTAGGTGGAAACATGCAGATTTGCATTTATGGACATTCTGAATTGGCTTTCTGCTGTCTGGATGGTTCACGCAACAACGTCCTTGCTCCGAGCTAGGCAAATGGTGTGTATGCTAAACCTGCAGGGAGCTTGTCACACTGAGTAGGCTTTGTCCGCTTGATTGACAAAATCGTGCACATTGTGTTATCCTTGCAGGCCAAACTTCCCTGCTAAAAACACTTGTGGGGTTTCTGTAGTGTAGTGGTCATCACATTCGCCTAACACGCGAAAGGTCCTCGGTTCGAAACCGAGCAGAAACAGCGCTGTCCTTTTGGCAAGAAAATATTAGCAATAAGAGTCACCTCATGACTGATTGTCAACAGGCACCCAAGCAAAAAGGGTATCTGCTTCGTGTGTTTCAGTTGGTTTCCGTAGTGTAGTGGTTATCACGTTCGCCTTACACGCGAAAGGTCCCCAGTTCGAAACTGGGCGG